>NW_026516336.1:0-110969 GCF_025602895.1 Polychytrium aggregatum
TGCTACCGTGACGGCAAGGGTGCCACCAAGAACATCGGCACTGCCCGATACTGGTATCAAAAGGCAGCTGCACAGGGCAACACTTTTGCACAAACCAGTCTCGATCGACTCGGATAGACCCTGTATTTTCCATTTTCCATCAGCTCGAGTCTGTTGAGATTTCCCAGTGAATACCGATCTCCTCGTGGCAGTCATGAGGCGTCTTCCCACACTCGGGATCGGTTTGGATATCTGCTGTTTATGATAGTTGTATGGATTTAAGACAGCCAGCCATCAGTTCCGTATTTTGCCCAGCAGTGGGTGAACAAGCATGCCCATGCACCCCTGTTGTGGCTCTCGTCAACTCTTCAGTTCATACGGCGAGCCATTCGGGGGGGGGCGTACTGCTTTTGAGAGGGTGTAGAGGGACAAGCATGTCTCCAGGTCCCGCTCGGGGATTCGTTCGGCTGGGTCATGGGAAGCCAAAGTACGGGACATTCTCAAAATATCTGATTGCGGATTTTGTCGTTGTCGGATCATTCGATGTCTCCACGGGTCCGTCAGCGTAAGGTTGTGATGGGACACCACGGGCTTGTGGAGTGAAGGTATTGAATATAAAACATAACATCACTCAGCGATCGTTGCTTCATTGGAACCACGCTCTAAAACACTGTTTGACGTCTCCGTGACTGGGATGGGTGTTGACATCCTGGTTACTTGACTGTTCTGATTACCTCTGCATTGTTGCAGCTTTTTTGTTTGGATATGATGCACTCATGTGAAATCGGGGATCAATGCCACTCGCCGAGCTCCTTGAGTCTCTCGATGGCGTTTTTGTGTCCCTGGTCGGCGGACTTGTGGTACCAGAGGACGGCAGTGTCGATGTCTTCAGGTACCCCTTCGCCATGTTTGTAGCATCTACCGATAGAATCTTGTCCGTATCGATTTCCCTGCTCGGCCGATCTGCGATACCACTCGAATGCTTTGGCAAAGTCCTTGGTTACTCCGTATCCCCAGTAGTAGCATACACCAGTCATCCACTGCCCGTACGAATTGCCTTGGTCGGCCGATTTGCTGTACCACTCGAATGCCGTAATTCGGTCCTCCAATACTCCCAGGCCCCAGTGGAGGTATTTTCCGATCCGCAACTGGCTGTCGCTGTGGCCGTCGTTGGCGAGCTGCTCAAAGACACAAGCTGCCTTCATCCGGTCCTGGGTAGTGCCGAAACCATGGTGCAGACACAGAGCCATGAAGTGCTTGCAGAGCCAGTCACGATCTGATCCCAACTGGCAAAACTGGAAGAGCTTGCGGGCAACGGGCGAGGTGGAGTTGGCATCACCGTATGCAGCCAGACTCTCGGACTCTCCGAGCTTGAAACGGTCCGACTTGTTCTCTCGGATGATCCTGACACCCCTTGGCTCGTCGCGTACGGTTCCTCGGCCAAGGTAGTGCATCCATCCGACCATGTGAGTTGCGATGGGTTTGATGATCGGATCGGTGGACTGGGTGCTGACTTCCTGCCAGTGGTTGAGCGCATTAACTTCGCTCTGTTCGACATCATGGCCGATGAACGAGAGCCACCCTTGGAGGAACACGATATGGTGCCGGCCGTCTTCACTGCCTTGGTCGGCAGCCTTTGAGTACCACTCGATGGCTGTGTTATACTCTTGATCGACACCTTCACCATTCTCATAGCATCCACCGAGGGCAATTTGAGCCTGAGATATTCCGTGATCTGCAAGTCTGCGATACAGTTCCACGGCCTTGGTGAAGTCTTGTTTGACGCCGCGACCGTTGAGATAGCATTCTGCAAGATGGAACTGGGCCATGGAATGGCTTGCCTTGGCTGCCCGCTTCAGATGGTGGAAGATTTGCTGATGCTTGGCATTCTCTTCAAGCTCATCGTCATCGTCTGCTTCTGTGTCGTTCTCAGATTGCAACACCCGAGCAAGGAGATACGAGACCGGTGCGTTTCCTTGGTCTGCTTGAGCAACGAGCCAGGATCGGTCGGCTGCAGCCTGATCCTCGAAGTGTAGCGAGAGGGCGATCTGGTCGCTCGGTGTGAGACCGATTCGCAGGTGTCCTTCCAGATTGAGTAGCTCCATGCTCTGACACCAGCGGTGGAAGCGAGGCATCTTGGAGCTCAGGAGGGGTCGGGCTCGTTTGCATACTCTGAGCAGGATCTTGATGGTGTTGTGGTCGAGGGCAAGCTGGAAACCGTCGTTGCAGCATATGATGGTGAATCTATCTGGGTAGTGTTCATCGATGGCCGGGTGAGCCATGTTGGCTGAATGATGCAACAGACTAGGATGTGAGGAGAGTGCAGTGATGATGTCCAGGCGAGATGGGTGGAATGGAATGAGAGTGGCACAGTCACGAAACCAGGATCGCATTGGATCCATGGATCGAGTGCCAGTCAACCAATGCTTGTCACCCGCATTCCCACACATCCAGCATCTGTCATTACCACCAGCGTTAGATATCGATTGGTTTGGCGGCAACTCACACTCAGACATGCAACGCCGTCCTCCATCGACAACTGTCATGATGATCACCATCAGGGCCCACAGATCCAATGCCGAGACAGAGATGGGGTTGGGAATCGAGACAGCGACACAGAGGAGATACACAGATCTTCCGATGTGCCCAACTGGACTCAGCTGGTCTGGACGTGGTGAGTAGTGAGCGAGTGGTGAGTGAGTGGTTGTCGATGGACGACATCATTGCCTTGATGTGCGAACCAAGCACAAATACAATGCACACAGCCGCATGTCAGCTTTGGGGAAGCTACTGCCCGAATGATCCACAAAGTACTCTGCCCATATCATATGCATGATCACACCGAGTCCGTATGCTCACCCACAATCAAGACTGCATCAAAACCCGTCGCGCAACCTCCAGAGAAGAACATCAAGGTGTGCTTGTGTTGGCAGGGAAATACGGATGGCAGGGAAATACTGATGGTAGAGAAACACTGATGGCAGGGAAACCTGATGGCATGGAAATGTGAATGGCCAAAGAGTTCCGGTGCCTCGAGGCCATCAGACAAGACTCTAACGAGGACCATCAAGACGCTCATCCGACCTACGATGGAGAATGGACTGATCCTCGAGATCCTCAGCAAGCGGCAGGCGGTAGCACTGTGGGTCGAGCGAGGATCAAAAGTGGAGAGGTGCTACTGCAGCATGATAGCGAGTTGAGTACAGGCACCGCTCTGACCATCCATAGGGAATGTACAGACCCTGCAAGCAGTGCACCAAGGTCGAGGAGATCTTTGCATCGCTGAGCCTCGACCACTCCCCGAGCTGTGTTGATGGGGATGATTGAATGCAACAGGTGAATGTTTCGTCGAAGATCCGAAACTCGGATATCCCGGCTGGAACAAGAGCAATCACGAAAGCGTCGGGACAGTCGACAAGCTGCTCGACCTGACGACTGCGACTGGCTGCTGCGATCGGTTACAACGAACGACGTGAGATGCAGATATCCGATCGACAACACCGAATGTCAAAACATTGTTGAGGACACTTGGAAGAGTGTTCGGGTTACTCGTCATCATCAATGGTGGACGGAAACGTCCGAGACGACAGGAGCAGAGTCAAGCCGAGCACGATGGAAAGCGACAAGCTTGTACTTGTGTGGCTGATTGACATTTATCATACCTTCACGACTGTGATTTGCAAGCACAGACGAGGTATAGATGTCCCTCAGCTTGAATAGAGAAAATTACAAGCAAGCTAAAATAAAACTATCCCCCCCCCCAGTTCGAGGTTCGGTGCCACGCCCCATTCCCCATGCCAGTCATAATCAATAGCCGAAAAATCACACGTCCCGGGCGGGCTCTCAAAAGTCAACAGGAGGCCATGACCTGAGCCACGGAACAGCAGATGTCCAAAAACAAGAGCAAAATAACGACCACACCAGGGGTCGAACCTGGAATCTCTTGATTCGTAGTCAAGCGCCTTATCCATTTGGCCATGCGGCCGATTTCTTGGAAAGGTCGAAAAAAATTGAGATCATAATGGCAAATTTATCAACCTCAACCGCCATGCCGCTCCATCACCGCCGCATCATACTGCCCAGCGCTAATCTCCACCCTCGACATTTGAATTGCTGTTTATATATATATTGTAATTCTATTCGTGCCACGCTGCGAAACACAATGGCGGCACCTGGTCGTCAAAATGGAGTATTTACTTGGCCTAGCGCCGAGTCATCCAGGGATAGCGGTTCCAAGGAGCCTCATATGGTCCGGCTGTTCCATGCTCCAATATTTGCGCCGCAAGTTGTGAGCGAGTCAGATCATGCCGATAAATTTCCCAGCAACCACAGCCGGATTTATCCGTAGCTCTGCCGAGCAAATCATGCGCGCTGAAAGTGTGAGACAAGCTTTACCGTCATCGCTTGTTCCAAAAGAATCTATTTGAACGCCGTATTCGTGTTGGAGGAGTGGTCATTCTCGTTCATAGGACTATTGAAACACGCTGACAAGCCCAATCAGGTGACGATATCAACAGGCCCTCCGTATTGCCTCGGGCAGTATCGATGGGTACGACGGCCGAGCGACATCACAGCCTTCCAAATAAAAGAAATAATGCGCACGGACGAGTGAGGAACAGGTGTGATGGAGGACACACACTTAAATGTTGGTATGACATGACAAGACCGACAATCGGAATCAGAGTCAGAATCACAATACGGCGAGACAAAAAGTGCATGGTCCGGGAATCGAACCCGGGTCTGCCGCGTGGCAGGCGGCAATTCTACCACTGGACCAACCATGCTTGAATGATAAGGTTATTCCAATATGCTATATGAATACAGTAATGCTTGACGCCGCAAACGCAGCCACCAGCTATTCTTTCGACACCACAACCACTGCCATCAGCATTTCATTCGACACCGCAACCACTGAAACCACGGCAACCACTGCTACCACTGCTACCACTGCTACCACTGCTACCACTGCTACCACGGCAATCATTGCAACCACTGCAACCACTGCAACCACTGCTACCATTGCTACCATTGCAACCACTGCAACCACTGCTATCCACCAAAGGCCGAAATTTGCGGCATGTTGCCCAATTCAACATGGTCACAGTGCCAGATGGGTAGCGATCGTTTCAACTTATGGCTCTGGATCCATTTATTCTTCGCATGATAATAATGCATCCCTGTCAACGCTGGCCTCCAAAAACCGAACTTTGGATAATATAAGGGATTTGCTCTCGACATTCGCGTCTGTATATCAACGACTCACTTGCCTCTGAGTCACTGGTGTTGGCTTTTGGAGGCTCCAAATGTGATATCTTATTGTCTTCACCACGGTTGCCATTTCGAAAGATCCGTTTGCAAAGGAGCGACCATGTCAAGTATCTCATGTCCAGTCAAGTACTACAAGACCTGAGAAATCATATCTTTAGATGTGATTTCGGAATTGAATATCCACCGCAGCTCATTCGAGGCGTGGCCGCTATTCGTTTGAGGTGTCTCTGTTCAAAGTTATCCCTCAAACAAAGCACCATACGGTCAACAAGATATCGGGACATTGCGGGAGATCTGTTAGGGAAGATTAGGGAGAAACAGCAAGCCTGTATACGTGAAGAGATATATTATGATGAAGGAACAAGAATATCCTCGAACAAGGAGTAATACTGGTTTGGGGTGAGCATGGGCTTTATAGGAAGATATCCTGTCGTGGCGCGCGCGGTTCAGGGCGCGCCGGATATGTTCCCGCCAACGTTGGTTCATAACAAGATCGCCCTTGTACGATTGTATGATTGATATGGAGTGCTGACCTGGGTGATCATACGTGCATGGTTGATATCGATCGGCTCCATCACATCTCGCGTCTGGGGACAGGTAACGGATGATCAAGCGGATGGCCAAGCGGATGGTCAAGCGGATGGCCAAACGGATGGACAAACGAAGTACATGCGATTTTACACTCTGGATGTCCTTTCCCAGATATTGACCATGTATAATCTTCAATCGAAGTTGTACAATTTACTACGTGGCTGAAGCGGGCGCGGAAATATGTGTCTGTGTAATGCGCAGTATTCTCGTCGGATTTACGGATCAATGTTCAGCTTCGAAAAATGGCAGCTTGTGCCTGCGGCCGAAGAGTGGTCGCAAAGCTGTGTCGGCTCGGCCGCTCCCTGTGGGCAAGTGGAGAAGGCATCCGTGAGCAGAAATGGGGTGTTTATTTATTCGGTATATACTGATGTCGCATTGTAGACAGAGTTGATCACTTGCGCGGGAGAATGGGTTAAAGTACACAGCGCATTTTGGCTTTGAGCGGACAGCAATGAATTGCAGTGGTTGCCGTAGTTGCCGTAGTTGCCGTAGTTGCCGTAGTTGCCGTAGTTGCCGTAGTTGCCGTAGTTGCCGTGGTTGCCGTGGTTGCCGTGGTTGCCGTGGTAACAGTGGTAGCAATGATTGCCGTGGTTGCGGTGTCGAATGAAATGCTGATGGCAGTGGTTGTGGTGTCGAATGAGTGGCTCATGGCTGCGTTTGCGGCGTCAAGCATTGCTGTATTCATATAGCATATTGGAATAACCTTATCATCCAAGCATGGTTGGTCCAGTCAATAGGTGGGTCTTTATTAAAGACTTTGCCTTAGCGTCCCTTTTGGGCTCTGGCACTGGGTGTTGGCTTTGCCAACCGGGACATTTGGGTCGTCGGTGTACAGCTCTCTATCCCATGGGGCCTGTTTGCGGAGGGACGGCGATGTCAAGTTTTGCCGAACTCATCCATTCAGTGACAGTTTGGGACTCCAGCTCCGGCTTCCCTGTCCAAGTGTCTGCTCATGCGTCTGGGAGGGTTTCTTTCTCAGGTACTTGTTTGCTGCGATTGGTCAGCCCGAGGGGCCGCTGTCCACGACAGACATTTGGTTGCGATGTCATCCAGCACCGCCACGACATCCAGCCAGATCGCTGGTCTGTTGTTCAGTACTCGGCTGCGCTTGGCACGCCATCTTCTCTGTTTTTCAGGATCGGTGGTGAGTGGTCTTGTTGGCACTCGAGCCAACTTGGGGAGTGCGTCGATTGCAAGGTCGATGTAGGTGATGCCTTCGGGGATCGATGTGGGGTGAACATATTTCTCGAGTCGGTCCTTGGCTCGGACACATTCTGCTGCATGTTTTCTGTTGACATACACCTTGGGGCCGTTGGGTCCGGTCTTTTTGCACTCCTTGTCGGGTTTAGGTGGGAAACACCCGACTCGCCACAGGAGCATTCTCCTTGCTTGGGCAACTGTTGCTACTGGCATCCGCGCTGTCAGGATGGGGTCGCCTTCCCACTTGTAGGTGCCTGCGATCGACATTACTTTCTCGGGCTTCCGCTCTTTTTCAAAACTGTGAACGATCACCGCCTTCTTGATGGGTGTGCCGGTGCCAGTTCCAGATTCAAACAGGTCCAGTCTTGTTCTGTCTGGGGAGTCTCGGTGCTGTCTCTCGAGCTCCTTCCATGCGGCGCTTCCGGTCAGCTTGGAGAGTATCTTCTTGTTTGGGTTTCTTGGGGGCAACTCGGTGATGTACTTGAGCACGTGGGATCCAAGATATCCTGGGTCGTCTTTCCTGTCGAACCACCGTCCGAAGCACTTGATCATCAGTATCTGTTTTCTGGTCGCAATGGTGTAGATTCCTGTGGCTGTCATGACAGCCGGACCAGACGCGTTCTGGCGGATGTTGAGTGCCGATCGCAGTGTGTCCAGCATGCACCCCTGTAGAGTGTTCATTATCGGGCCCTTCATGTTGACGATGGCAAGGCCGTACTCCAGACGGGGCCGGATGAAAGCCTTGTAGATTTTGACGATCAGTCCAGGGTAGACTGACTTGCTGAAGATGCCGTGTTCCTTGAGCTCTTTGGTTCGGAACTGGGCTTTGTGCTTTAGTTGAGTGACGTGGGCCTCTGCGTCGATGCCATCAGGGCCGAACTGCACCCCGAGGTACTTGTAGGTGCTGGTGACGAAGCTAAGAGGTGTTCCCTTGAGTGTGATTGGGGTCGGGTTTGCTTCCGCGGTAAGCACTTCGCATTTGGTCGGAGAGAAAGCGTAATTGTTTTCGTCTGCGTGTGCTTCGGAGATGTCAACAAGTCTTTGGAGGTCTTCTTGGTTTTTTGCTACCAACGCCATGTCGTCCGCGTACATGACATTGTTGATGATGAGGTTCCCTATTCTGGGTGATGTGACTGCTCGTAGGTTCTGTGCGAGGTCATCCATGAAGAGGCTGTAGAGGGTGGGTGAAAGAACCGACCCTTGCAGCAGCCCGATCTCCAGCCAGTACGGCCGGGATTTGGTGCCGCTCACGAGAACAGCGGTGGTCACGTTGTCGAAGAGCGCGCGTAGGATGCGGATGGTATGCGGGGGGATGTCTCGTTGCTCGAGTTTGTGCCAGAGCCGATCCCGGTCAACTGAGTCGTACGCGGCTTTGATGTCCATGAACGCGATCCACGGGGTGTGGCCGTCGTTCTGTAGGAACTTGACGATTGAATCGAGTGCGAATACCTGGTCCAGGGTTCCCCTGTTGCTGCGGAAGCCTCCTTGGGAGATGTCGATGGGGCCCATCTCCTGGAGGAGTCGGCTATGTAAGATCCTTTCGAATACCTTTCGGACAACTTGTAGCAGAGAGATCGGGCGATAGTTCTTGATGTCCTCTTCTTCGCCCTTCTTCTTCCAGATGGGGTGGTTGATGGCGACATTCCATTCTTGAGGGACGATGCCGGTCCACATGCACCAGTTGAAGAGCTGACGCAGCCAATCCGAGACTTGGTCGGTTACTGGGTGTAGGAGCTCGGCACTGATCCCGTCGGACCCAGGGGCCTTGTGTTTCCCCATGCGTCGGATGGCTGTTTTTACTTCTTCTGCTGTGATTTCGCGGCCCAAGAGGCGACTGAATAGTATTTCCTGAGGACGCGGTGTATCGTTGGCTTCTTGAACACCGAGACGACTTGAGATGTTCCCAAAGTGGGACCGGTACTGGTCCATGCTGTCTTGGTCGTTCGGAAGAATCGACCGGTTGAAGAAGCCGCTTTTGACCTTGTCTCGCTTGCTGATTTCCTTGAGGAGCTCAGAGTCCGATTTGGTGGAGAGAGACTGGGCCCAGGTGTTGTAGAAGGCGCGTTTCTGTCGTCGTATGAGGTCCTTGAGTTTGTTGTTCATGTTTTCGTAGTCGGCCATGGCCTGCAGTTGGATTCTCGAGCCTTGTGGCGACCGGTTCACGATTCGATAAGCCGTGTTTCGTCGTTTCTTGATGTCAGCCATTTCCGGTGTCCAAAAGCCGTTGCGGGGAGCCGGGCCATCCTTCTTTCGCTTCCCAATGACGATTTGTGCCACCGCTGTGACGTGGTTCTTGATGATATTCCACCCAGATTCAACGAGGGCTTCGGCGTCTTCGCGTGCCATAGGTCCATCCTCTTGTGGTAGCCGGGTTCCCAGCTGTGTGATCTGCTCTACGACTACTGGGTGGTGGACTCTAAAGGCTTCCGTGTATTGCTGGAGGGTTTCGGGATCTTCGAGCTTGTTGGTTCGCCACACGAGGATTGGTGGGCGGGCAGGCTCTCTGGCGGCGTTCCATTCAAGTTCCATCGACACCATGCGGTGGTCTGAGTTACAGGTATCGTTGGAGTGGACCGTCACCGTCTTGGCGTTGTGTCTCAGTGCCGTCGAGACAAAGAAGAGGTCCAGTACTGAGTGTTGTGGTTTCTTCCCGTTGACGACGTGGGTCCAGTGTTGCCCCGTGGGGTTGGTCGAATCCACGAATTCCAGGAAGCCGCCCGCTACAGCTGTCCGCAGTGGTTGCAAACGGTTGGCGGTTTCATGGGTGTCTCTGCTTGTCTGGCCCATGCGGGTGTTGAAGTCGCCCATGATCACAGATGGGATAGGATTGTTCATTTCTGTGGTGTTGGTCTTGATGGCCGACAGGGCTTCTCGGAACTTTTGCAGGGCTGCCGCATTGGCTGATAGAGCAGGCTTGAGGTAGAAAGATCCAAAGACGATGCCTCGGAACTTGAACCAGATGCTCGTGTGATGAGGTCCAACGCGGAAGTTGCTAAAGTCTTCGAGGTTGGTGGTTTTCGGGTTCCGAATGAGGGCGATTCCTCCGGTGCCTCTTGCGAGGCCGTCGACAGAGACATATGGCTCTCGGGTTTCGAAAACTATGAGGTTCTTGTAAGGTCCGATGGATTGCTGTGGTTTGAGCCACGTTTCTTGGACTGTTATAAAGTCGAGGTCTTTTGCTTTTACCATTTCGATAACCTCGTGTATAGAGGTTTCAAGTCCGCAGACATTCAGGGTCGCGAACCTAATAGTGGGCGTAGGTTGGGGCTGCATCATTTGCGGGGAGGAGTGGTTCCTTCGCGTCCGCCTTTTTCTTGGCGGCCTGGTTTGTTGCGAGCCAGTTCCTTCGCCTTAGCAGTGATCTGCTCGGCGACGGCTGGGTCGTTCATCTTCCGTTGGTACAAGGTCGCCGTGAGGAGGTCATTGGATTCCGCACATATCCTGGCAGCGCGTTCAATGAAGCTCTTGATTTGGAGCTTCTTGGACTCCTTCTCGGCCTCGGTGATCTTCGACACGTCCATGTGTGCGACTTCAGTGAATTTCATGTCCGTAATGTGCTTCAAGAATTCTTCTCTCGAGCTCTTGTCTCTGAGAACAAACTCACAGACGCTGTTGTTGACAAAGCTGATATTCAAAATCTGGTTGGTGGCAAAACCTTTCTCCTTGAAAGCTTGTCTGATCGTGCGGTAGCTACCCCGAGGGATACCCTTGACGTAAACCCAAGCGGCGTTGTCCATCCTATCCTTTAAGGGTCCTTCCTCGACAGGGACCGAGGATCTGATCATCCTGAATGGCGTGGCAGTCTTGGGCACCAGCCACTTGCCGTCGGTGGGGTCACGGCCGCGGAGGATGGCGCCGATGGCCTCGTTCTTCTTGCCGGCATCGGCCTCCTGGTGGACTTTTTCGAGGGCCGCCAGCTTGCGCGCGTCGATTGTCTTGTTGTCGGGCTGCTTCTTGGCACCCCGCTGGGCGGCTGCTGCGTAGGATGTCGGAGCTGGGCGTTCCGAGATGGCCCGGGACGCATGCTCCAGCTCGGAGGCGAGCGTCTGCATGCACTCGGTGGCGCTCTGGGTCAGGGCCTTGATTCTAGCAGCTTCCTCGGGCTTGCTGAGGTCCAGCTTGGCGAGTTCTTCGTTAATCTTCTGAGCTTTCTTGAGAAGCTCACTCTGGATGTGCTGAAGCTGCTGTTGGGGACTCTGCTTCTTGCGCATGTCGGTGGCGCAGACGCGCTTCCCGACAGCCCTGGCATCGGCGAGGGAGGCCCGTTGTTCGAAAAGCTTCCATCCGGCTTCGTCATGGCGGGTCATCAGGCCCCAGAATACGAGGATGGAAAAATGCTTCCCGCATTCTTCCACCTTGGTGGCGGCGTCCGGGCTCATCAGCATGTTCTTGCAGACGACCGAGTGCTGGGCGTCGTCGATACGCCAGGCGGGGGGCTTGCTCCCTCTGCAACGGGAGCATTGAACTTGGTCTGCCTTCAGAGCGAAGACAAACCTAAAGCGGCGGTAGGTGATGTCTTTGAAATCGACCGGGATGAAGTCCTGGTCGGTGAGAGTGTTGTTCTTGGCCTTCTCGAGGATCGAGAGGGCCCACTTCTTTTCTTCAACCACGTCGGGCGGGTTGGGAAAGATTGCCGAATCTGCATAGAGCTCTTCGATAATTTCTTCGACGGTCTTCTTGCGACCGACGTGCAGCTGGATGGGCTCACCATCCCTGCGGTGCTTTTTGGTGGGTGCTGATTCGGTGGCCTCGGTGATATTGGCGCTACTGACCTGATGGCCGTTGCTTCCTAGGCTGCGATTTTCGTCCGGTTGGCCTGGTTCTTGGGCAGCAGGGCTGCCCGAGGTGTCTATGGCCATCTCGTTGATGGCCGTTTGGGTCGGGGGCATGTGGAGGGGGTCGTTGGTTGAGAGTGTTGAGCGGTTTGTTAATAAAAGAGCGACGGAGAGCCTGTGCCTGTGGATCCAAAAGTTGAGATCAAGGTCAAGCTCGCATGGTTGGTCCAGTGGTAGAATTGCCGCCTGCCACGCGGCAGACCCGGGTTCGATTCCCGGACCATGCACTTTTGCTTGGCGTTTTTTTGGGCCATTCTTTTTTTCCATACCACCCTCCTCTTCCGCGGCTGGGTTGGCTGGCTTCGGATGGTATCGTGCATTCCCATGGCCCTTTTCATTCTATCCATTCATTCGGTTGATTGCCGACGGAACCAGTGGCGATTTTGCTGTTCTGTATCTTGTTGCCCGGTTGGACGCCGCAATACCGTGACGCCATCGGCGGCAGTGCCCGCAATCAACCGAGACCCTCTGGTATCTGTATCAGCAAATTCGCTCCAACAATGGGGTGGGTGCTTGGTGTTTTGCAAGTACCACTTCACTCTTGAAACAATCAAGACACGGCCGAGGAAAAATGCACTTACCAGGAAAGGTATCGATGGCAACAGCCCCAGAATAGGGCATAATTGGCGTCGTGTATTGGTCTGGCAGAAGACACGAAGGGCATCGAGAATCGAGACGAGGCACGCAGGGGCCGGAAGCGCGATAGGAGGCGGTATGAGCTGAGCAACGAGACAAGTTGGGTGGGCAGAGCTCGGTCGCTCACAGGCGGCGCAATCGGAGCCCAAGATTCATGATTCAAGATTCAAGACTCAAGGAACAAGATTCAAGGGACAAAACCCCAGTCGTCGAACAACCAGCTATGGCAAAATCCTGTTCATGGTGTGCGGTGTGCGGTGTGTGGTGTGTATGGTGTGCGATGTGCGATGTGCGATGTGCGATGTGCGATGTGCGATGTGCGATGTGCGATGTGCGATGTGCGATGTGCGATGTGCGATGTGCGATGTGCGATGTGCGATGTGCGATGTGCGATGTGCGATGTGTTGTATAGATAGGTGACGGTATGACGATGCATGTTTGATCAGCATACGGAGATAAGATTTTGGTATCGCGGGGCTGCGATGGTGGTGTGGTGGGTGGCTCTGGGAGAATAGTTCGTCGATATTGATACAGTAATATAGGATATGAAATTAATGACGGCACAACCAACGGATGGGTAGCGCAGTCGGCAGCGCGTGGGTCTCATAATCCCAAGGCCGCGAGTTCGATTCTCGCCTCGTCCATTCTCTTTTTGGTCTGCAACCAACCTGTGTTGGCTCTGCCGTGTGTTTCTCACTCTTGCCGTCTGGCCTGTTTCCCATCGCCATCTCTCAGCCACATGCAGAAGCGCCTTGGTGTCTCTGCCTTTGCGCTTTCAATTTTCAATTTTCACAGACCCCTGCAGCAGCCACGGCTCGGACTGGTCGTGGCCATCGATGTGTGCTGCTGGGTGTTGCTGGCTGTTGCTGCTGGGTGTTGCTGGCTGTTGCTGCTGGCTGTTGCTGGCTGTTGCTGCTGGCTGTTGCTGGCTGTTGCTGCTGGCTGTTGCTGGCTGTTGCTGCTGGCTGTTGCTGCGCACAGGCCTTCTTGGCCTGCCGCTGTTCCTTTGCCTCGGACATTCCCGCTCCTCCCCGTCGCCAACTCCATCCGCCATGAGCACCGGAAGCTTCAATGCAAACAAAACCAAGGTGTGTCGCGGCGTCCCTCCCCCGGCTCAGTCGCCATGGCTCTCGCCTGTTTTCTGCATGACTTGTGCTTGACTGTTGCAGGGCATCCGCAAGGCATCTGCGTGGGTTTTACAGCGTTTCTGTGTGGGCTTCTGCATGAGCTTTGCTGGGCCTCTGTGTGGGTTCTGCACCATCCCGCCACCGTTCCCGCTGGCCGCCATTCTTCTCGACCCACATATCACATATCACATATCACATATCCACATATCCGCATATCCGCATACCCACACGACCAGCACCATCGCCGCTCGTGTGTGCGTCTCGATCATGTTCAACCCCTTGCTCAACCTCCATTTGATTCCCTTGGCCCATTTCGGCATCTCCCGTTTCCTCGCGCAGGTGCTCTTCGTCCTGATCGAGGCTCTCTTCTCTGCAATCCGTTCCAGTCTTCACGCTGTTGACACTCTCCCCACCATCGTTCATATTGTGTCTCTCTCAGTTTTGTCGATTATCCATCGAACCCACACTTCAATCGACTCATGCCGCAAATCCATCGTCATGGTTTGACAACAGAAAATTGTCAAACCAATGTCCTATCGTTGTTTGAGTCACTGTCCAAAACAAAATGTTTAACCACCCACGGCGGGGGTCGAACCCGCAGCCTTTGGATTAGAAGTCCAATGCGCTATCCAATTGCGCCACGCGGGCTTTCGCTCATTCTTTTTCCTCAATGACATACACATACAATCCTCTTCTAACCCTTCGATTCCACATCACATTCTCCCCCGCATACCCCCACATTTTCATCTGTACTTGATCCGGCCTCATATCTCACCTTGTTTTGTTTTGCATGGGACTTGATCACCACATTTTCCACACGATTCATTTCCATTCCTCTTTCTCTCGTTCTCCCTTTCCAGTCCATCAATTGCATCGTCGTTGCTTCCTTCAAGATCCCGGCTTCGACTGGATCTCCGTCTTCGTACCCGGACTGATAGATAATCCCGCTTTTCAAGCATGGCAAGTCCTTCGTCCGACTCCAATATGATCCGCCAAATCCTTGGCCTTGATTAAGCGCTCCAAGTACACTTCAAGATGATGCAGATCGGAGGTCATGGCGGCGATAGGCAATTGTGAATCAAGCGGCGTTTGTTCGGCCATCATGTTTCGTCGGCTATTGTTCTCGCTTTTCCTTGGCACGAATTTATTGATTGTCAGAGAAAATACCAACGCTCAGCGAGTTGCGAGGGTCCCAGCTGGTATTAGCCAAATTAAACCAGCCACGATCGTTGGTATATGTTTTGTTTGGTGCCTGAGAGCTCCCCCGTCCTGACTTGTTCGTATTAATTACCGCCAATCCCAGCGTTGAGAAGGACCATGAACACATGTTCAGTATCATTCCTGTCTCGGATGTCATCTGCAAGTGTTTTCTCGGGACCCAAAGGGAAGCAATCTCTACCAGCAACCACCGCCTGATTTCTTCATTATTTTACATGCGCCGTGACTCGGTCGGCAATACCGATTCTCTATTGCTTGAAACTTGCTTATCCCCTCCCCACATTGTCGAGTCAGGCCACGCATCGAAGACGCCTCAACATCAAGTTTATGGGCCAAGTCTCAAAGCTTTGTGCTTGTGGTGGGATGTGAAGGTCAGGATATGTGCGCGTCGTTTCCACCGTTGGCTTTGGAGACGACACGACCAAGGCAGTTCTATTACCATCTTCGTGTCTAAAGGAGCAAGCTGCGGATCCTGTTTTGGATCTCGGGGGTGACGCCAATGGAGCTTAGGTAGTTCGGCACGCCACCATACTCGCTCTGGATATAGGCCAGAGTCGATTCCATGACCTGTCAGCCGAGAGTGGATAAGGCTGTTAATTGATTGCAGCGGCACTTTGCCAGGGCAGTATACAGGAGTGCTCGAGACACCAAGATCTAGGCTCCATTTGCCTCGTTTCGTTTGAGGGGGGGGGGAGACGGATGCAGTCTGTTCATATGCTCCCGCTGCTTGGGTTTCTCCTGTCGCAGATGTTGTGTCCCAAAGTCGGGCTAGCTTTCTCACCTCGGGCGGGCTTTTTGAGAACTCCTCTGATACGCCAAACTTGCCGGCTTCCTTTACAATGTTCCCCATGAATCCACTTTCGACGAGATTGCCTTCTGACAGCTGGTAGTCACTGACCACGTCTTGGTCCGAAACGCCGAGGACCTTGAGAAGTAGGGCTATGAATCCAAAGTACCACATCGAGTCGCAGCGACAGAGTGATTTGGCAAAGAGACGGAGGAAATCAGGGATGTTACACGACAGGTGCTGTTGTAAGACGATGGCAGGGGCTGTTGGGTAACAGTACTGCGGTTGCTGAAATGACTCAATTGTCGCCACCGTCTTGACGTTCACCTGAAATCAAGCCGGTGCGGTCTTTTCCAGCAGAGCAGTGGATCAGGATCGGATGCGCTCGTTCGTCCGCAAGAATATCAAAGGCACGCTTGATATAGTGGCCACAGTAAGTAATAAAAACTTTGTTGAGGCCCAGCAGCCCATCTCGGTTGAAGGCACTATCTTGAAGGGCAACCCGCTTTGCATCGTCGAGTCGGGCGGTGGCGACGCTGGCGACCAACGAACTGAGATCGACAATGGACGAATCGGTGCAGGGAGCAACGAGCAGGTGAGCAGTTGTTCGCGGCGAATGATAAGCTGGCATTCCGCCAAACTCCTCTGGGATGGGACTGCAAGGCCGCCCGTGGTGCGCAATGGAACCACGCAGAGGGAGAGTGGCGGTTTGTAACCTGTCGTGGGTGGTGCCTTTGAGCAAGCCCACACTTCTTGCGGGAACCTATGCAGCATATTCGACCAGTGTCCTCGATTGGACACAGCTATCAGCGATGCCGCGGTGATCTCAATCGACAGGACTCACAGTTTGGATCGAAGGGGCAGCGATGCAAATACAGGTAAATATAGAGCCTTGGTAAAATCCAACTTGATTCTCACTCGATCCTGGTCGTTGGTGCGGTATCGCTGGATTGTGCGTCATCAGTGGCATGCCGTGGATAAGTGGAAGAGGGGAAGTGGGCACAAGTGAGGTTTTCCAGCGGATAAAGGGACGAGCAGAGGGACGAGCAGAGGGAAATACCTGTTGGATGAACTGCTGGTTGATAAGCGGTGGCTCCTCGGCAACTTTCTCGGAACTGCGGGTGGATAGGCGAGTGTGTCAAGTCCGCTGCACCGTGATCCAACCGAACGGCCGCATTGCCAAGTGGGCATCGCAGCCAGATCCAGAAACGGGGACTAGCAGGCGAGACCTGCTACTTGCAGTCTTCGCTCCGGGGTCGGTTTCAGCGACGTTGCGGGCAAAACAACGGCATTCCTCCGACGGTTGTGGGGACAGCGCTGGTGAGGTGCCCTGCTCTTGGGTGCAGCTACGTTCGTCTTGTCATCTGGACTATCCACACCGCACTCAGCACTCTCCGGCGTCCCTGCTTTTGGTCTTCCTGGTGCACAGCATACCTTGAACGCAGGTCCATAATAGTTTTGATTCCCAGGTTCTTGGTGATGAAGTCGACGTCGGATTGTGTGCCCAGGTCGGGCGTGGCCGAGCGAAAGACGAGCCCAGACTTTGCAAATCTGGATGGGATGGACTGGGTGAGTTGCAGATGTCGGGAGACAGAGAGCCAAGCGGCGAGTACAACGTGGTGGGTTTTTGCGAGGGTGAGCCGTGGCATGAGGGCAGTGATAACTTGGGAGTTATATGAATGCAAACGGATGTCGCCGCACATACTTTCCGCAGGCATCGCGGAAGTTTGGAATGCTTTCAAAGCTGTAAAGCAGCTGGTGGGTCGCTTGGGAGCCCATCGAGTCGATATGAAAGGCTGCAGATGAACGTGGTGGGAGGGGTAGGCTGTGTCTGGATTGTTGGAGACGGCTGCACGATTAGAAACCAGCATTTGGCAGCCGCCGATGGGCTTTTTGATCCCGGGCATCCACAATGTTGGCTCTGGCTCATTCAGCACCAAAGGACGCTGGAACCAAGCCGACGAGAGAACACAGAGCAGGCTTCGTACTTTTCCGGCGACGGACGACGATGGGAGGAGCAGGTCTATCGTGGGCGGAGAGACGGCGGGCGAGCAGGCGGGTTTCGATGGCTTTCGGCCAGCCGAGTCTCGGATAGAACAAGTCTCGGGACAAGTCTCAAGATGGGCCGTGCCCGATTGCGATGGCGATCCGGGTGTTGAGATCGAAGCTGGTCTGTCGGGCCAAGGCTCAGCGGAGGACGGTTCGCCTCGCTGGGTTCCAGCCGCAGCGACGTTTGTGACCCAAGAGCACGGGAAGGAGCGTGCTTGTTTGGGGAAGGGAAAACGGAGCATGCCCCGGGAGAATCCCTGGCTTGAGCGAAGATTTGCGGTTGGAGTGGCGATCGCCATGGCCGATTCTGCTCGAAGAGACGGCGCTTTATCACTCAGGCGAGGTTATCGACCGGTATCGCAAGGCGCCAAGCCAGAGCAACGCTGCTGATGTCCCGCTTGCGCTCAACATCCGATGCCGCCAACTCGTTGACACCCTGGATGAACAAATGGCTGCAAGAGCGGCATCGGGGAGAAGCGATGCCGGAGCCGACAATATCATTGCCACGTCGGTGATTCAAAGCGCACAGACTGGATGGATCGGCACCAGCACTTATAAGGTTGGATGAGCCCAAGCAAGTCGTCCATGCTCTGATTCGGAAATGTGGGAACTGCGTTATCGCCACCATGTATGGACACAGGACCGACCCGCATGGCCAAGGGGTCCCGCTCTGGATCGGGTCCGCGGGACAGGGGGTGCCGTGGATACCCTCCCATCGAGCGGGTGCCTATATATGCATCCACCTCATCTGTCCTCTGGTCTCATCCGCTCCATCAAAGAACGCAGCAATGAGCGAGCCCGCCTCATTCAGATCGCATCCCCAGGATGACTGGGCCTATCGCAACGAAAATCCCACTTATGATGTCTTTATCAGGTGGGTGTCGCATCGACATTGATGGCGCTCACTCGGGCTCGGCTGCCGCTCTCTAACACTCCTCTCACAGCTACCGGGCCAACAGCGAGGCCGAGAGCGCATCGACCCTGCGTGGAACTCTCGCCAGCACTCCTCTGGGCCACCAGGCACTCCATCCATACCTCGACCGGGAGTGCCTTGACGACGACCAGGACTGGGAGCAGGGCTCCATCGACGCCTTGTACATATCCAAAATGATCATCATTCTCCTTTCCGAGGAGGGACTGAAGCGCACATTCAACGCTCATGTCCAGCCCGACAACCAACTCCTTGAGGTGCCGTGCCATTCTCAGTCGGGATAGCACACCCCTCCATATGCACCGCTCGATGCTGATATTTACGCTCTTCCGCCCCACAGATCCAGCACGCCCTCAAGCGGATGAAGGACACTGCCACCACCGACCACCCTGTCATCGTCCAGCCTGTGCTCATGTGGTCCACCCGCAAGTTCGGCGACGAGACCCTCAAGAAGGAATACTTCCCACCCATCAACGAGTTTCCTGACTACCCTCCGATTCACGATAAGAGTCCGTTGTTCGATGGAGAGCATTTGACCGTCCAACAGACATTTAAGGAGCTGTTCAAGCTCCAAACATTCACGGCTGCTGACACAGCGGCGCTCAGGCAGTAAGTCGAGGGAATACTGTGAATGTTAATCCATCCACACTCGTTACTGACCCACATTCTCCATTTCAGCCTGGCTCCAACATTTCGAGAACTCGTCACCAAGACCGCAAAGGCAGCGAGGGGTGGAGCAGCACATCACAAGGATAGTCCCATCCAGCTCACTGCCGACCAAGACTCGCTCCTGCGACTCCTCCTCGATCCTGTCGACTCCACTTTGGACAGAAGGGCACTCGAGGATCTGTATGTCGAGGGTACCCGTCATTGGCTGTTCAACCAGACCACCGACTGGGTCAACCAGGACACCACCGACACTGTCCTGTGGGTCAATGCTGTTGCTGGGGTGGGCAAGTCTGTCGCTGCTGCCCAGATCGCCAACATCCTCACGGCCACCAACCAGCTGGTGTCGGCGCTGTTCCTCAAGTACAACGACATCCGCAAGAGCGATCCACGAGTGGTGCTGAATACTATCGCATACGGTCTGTGCAAGTGGTACTCGCCGATCAGCCGCAAACTGCTCGATACCGGCCACTCCAAGGACAATCTCGACAAGATGAGCATCCCCGAACTGTTCAAGGCCGTGATTGCCGATCCACTCGAGGCCATCGGCGACTACAGACCCAAGGGATCGGTGATGATCCTGGTGGATGCACTCGACGAGTGTTCTCCGCGCGACCAGCTGCTCGGTCTGCTTGCCGTGCGCTTCGTCGAACTGAACAGGACCCGTCCGTGGCTCAAGCTGCTGCTGACATCCCCGACCCGAGGACGATATCAAGGCAGCATTCGATGGAGTCCCGACCAAGACGATCGAACCCTCGAGCGAGGAGAACATCCGTGACCTCGAGGTGTTCATCCACCACCGACTTCGAGTGTATGACACTCTCAGTGACTCGAACCGCACCGAGGCAGTCGCCATCCTGCTGGACCAGTCCAAGACATTCGTGTGGATCAACCTACTCCTCAACACCGTCGATGCAGCATCCAGAGACGGCCCAGTGACACTCGCCACGATCAAGGACATCAACGACAGCGCCGCCGATGTCGGCCAGCTGTACCACAAGACATTCGCCAAGATCCACTCGCAGTCGAGCCACCCGGCCGAGCTGGTCACGGTGGTGTCGGCGATCGCCACGGCCCAGTCGATCCTGACCCCGCAGATCATCGCCGATGTGTTTGGACTCGAGATCGGCGTCGTTCGCGAGTGTCTCAAGAGCCTCAGTCTGGTCCTCGATCCTGGTGCCAATGGACTGGGTCCCCGAGGCAGCCAGTCCACCAACACCGAGGTCAAGTTCAACCACAAGTCGGTGGCGGACTATCTCCTCGGCGACTCATCGACTGGCCATCCGTGGCATGTATCGACCTCGTTCCACATGGTGTTTGCCAAGGGATGTCTCGGTGTGATCCTCTCGCACGAGCCAGTGATCAACATCTGCGATATCTTCGACTTTCACGACAAGATCCCAGACCTCGAGGACAGGGTCTCAGCCACGATCACACCGTCGCTGCGATACAGCATCGCCCACTGGATCACACACTTTGTGTGGTGTGTGGACGGAGAGGCCGAGTCGAGTCCGGTGTGGCAGTCGGCCGAGATGGTCGATGTGGCAGCGGTGCTCACTCGGTTCGTCAAGACGCATGTGTTCTTCTGGCTCGAGTGTGGGTCGCTCACACATGTGGTCAAGCCGATCATCGAGCAACTGGCTGTGCTGCGAGGAGTGACCAACATGGCACCCAGCACCATCATCGACGACACCACGAAGGAACTGGTCAAGGACACGTATCGATTCATCCGCGAGTTTGCCGATCCCGTCATCAAGAGTGCACCACAGGTGTACAACTCGGGGTATGCATTCACACCGAAGGAGACGGCGATCTACAAGACATATGCCACCCAGCTCGAGGACAAGATCCCGTTCCTGGTCACCTGCGGTCCAGCACCCACCTGGGATCCGTGTGAGATGACACTCACTGGTCACAAGAGCCGGGTGAACTCTGTGGCAATCTCATCCGATGGCAAGTTGATTGTTTCTGGCTCTTGGGACAAGACCATCAAGTTATGGGATGCCACCACGGGCCAGCTGAAGCGCACTCTTGAAGGCCACACGGACGGCGTCAATTCTGTCGTGATCTCACCCGATAGAAAATGGATTGTCTCTGGCTCAGGTGATAAGACCATCAAGATGTGGGATGTCGCCACTGGCCAATTGCGACGCACCCTCGAAGGACATACAAACCGGGTGAACGCCGTAGCGATCTCGCCTGATGGCGAGTCGATTGTCTCGGGCTCGGCTGATCAAACCATCAAGTTGTGGGATGCCACCACGGGCCAGCTGAAGCACACCTTCGAAGGACACACCGACGACGTGAACTCTGCTGCCAGATCCCCTGATGGCAAGTGGCTTGCTTCGGGCTCTGACGACCAGACCATCCAAATATGGGATGCTGCCACTGGTCGGCGGAGGCAAATACTCAAGGGCTGCAAAGGTCCTGTGAGCTCCGTGGTCGTATCATCTGACGGCAATTCGATTTTGGCTCGTGGACGGAACGGCTCCGAGCTTGTTTGGCTTCGTCGCGGAGATGAGTTTGTCCGCTCTAGCCAGGGTCCCTGTGACTTTGTTCCCGATTCTGCGACGTCTACTTTGTTCCAGTGGGTCGAAATTGACCGTTTGCCACTGTGGCTCCGCCATGGCATCCATATGGTCAAAACCCCGCACGCCCTCTTTGGCAATTGGGCCCAGCGAGTGGCCACCTCGTCGTCCGGTGTTATCATCTGGAGCCTCGCGCCCCCGTTCCATCCTGTGACTATCCTGGTGAGTTTGGCTTGCACCCCCCCCCAACTTAGCCCCATACTGATGCATTCGTCCATCCAGCCCACCTATCTCAATACGCCTGAGACCCAGCTCGAAGTGAAGCAATACCGTGAAGCACTCAAAACGCACGTCGCCGTTCCCTACTATCAGCCTGAGGCTTTCATGAGGCCGCCCAGCATTATCAGCAACATCGTCAGTTGGTCCAGATGATGCCGTCCTGGTCGTTGT
Source organism: Polychytrium aggregatum (assembly GCF_025602895.1). Taxonomy (NCBI): domain Eukaryota; kingdom Fungi; phylum Chytridiomycota; class Chytridiomycetes; order Polychytriales; genus Polychytrium; species Polychytrium aggregatum. Next base: position 22,266 of record NW_026516336.1, read on the forward strand.
TGTTCGTTTCGGCGGCGACAGCCGAGAGGATTGTGGGCATTCCGGGTTGACCAATGTCCTTGTTGGGTATCACTCTGCACGCTGGGCGCTGTGTGGCGCTCCAGCCAGTCAACCATGCATAAACCCAGCAATCGGCTTTGATATCCGATGCGACATGCTCAGAATGAAACAGGACAGGTTTCACTGATGATGTGATCGTGTTGGGCTGTACATCGGATTATATACTGTGTCTGCGACCTGATGATGAGGCAGCTATCCGCATTTCCCTGCCACACAGCTCTGGGTCCCATCACAGGGTAAGCCAGGCCCAGTACTCTCGAACGGCTTACTCTCCAAGGGCCTCGATTTCCGAGAGTGTGTTTTCGGCAGCAGGGAAGCCGCGTGTGTCCGATTCGCGGAGCCACATGACGGCAGTGTCGATGTTCTTGTCGACATCCCAACCGAATCGATAGCAAACACCCAGATTCCAGGCTCCCCAGGCGTTGCCTTGCTCAGCAGCCTTTCTGAACCAAGCGACGGCGGTATGGACGTTGGGACCACCTTGGAGCTGGTAGCGCTCTCCAAGAATGACTTGAGCCACAGAGTGGCCTTGGTTGGCCAGCTCCTCCAACAGAGCGATGGCCTGCTTCTCGTTCTCCTTGGTGCCAATGGCGTGCAGGTGACAGAGCGCCAAAACCAACTTGCAAAACCAGTCGCTCTCGGCTCCTTTCTCGCTCCAGTTGTAGAACCTGATATGGAAGGGCGAGTTGCCGGGACACTTTGATGGCATCTCAATCCACATCTTCCAGCTTTGTCGTGTTCCTCGCCCGGTGGCCCAGCACCACTTCAGGAGTATCCCAGCAAGAGACTTGAGGATCGAATGGTGGTCGTAGATCTGAACAAACACTTGCTGCCAATGGAGAAAGGCAGACACGTCGTCCTGTTGGTCGCCAAGACCGATGCAGTGGATCCAGCCTCGGTCAAAGTATGCAACCAGATCGGCGGTGCTTGCCAGCATTCTGTGGAGGTCGACCGCCTTCTTCCACTCCGAATCGGGCTTGGAGCTTTGACTGAGGGTGTCGATGGAGTCCTGCAGCGCTTTGGGATCGTGCTCCTTCAGCAGCGCGATGAAGAACCCAGACACAGATCCGCTGTGGATGAACTCCTCCAAAGGGACATTGCTGCGTCCATCCGCCAACGTTCTGTCGGCTGAGGGTCCGCTGGATGCCGAAGCACTCTGCAGTGCCGGTGAGATATCGGCAGGGACTTCTGGTAGATCGAGTGACTCGAGTTTATCCAAAATGCCGTCAAACTTGGGTCTCTGGCTGGGTGCCTGATGCCAGCACTCTTTGATCAGCTCCCAGAGCTCGCCCGGGATGTTGCACAGATTCCTGGGTCTCCGGCCGTTTTGAATGTGGAGTCGAACGATTTCATCACGCATGCGCTGTTTTCCATCGCCGGTCATCCATAGGCGTCCGTCGTTGAACACCTCGCAGAGCAGCAGACCAAAGGCATAGACGTCGGTTTCCTTGGAGGACCCATGGGGATCATTTTCGTCAATCATCTCGGGGGCCATGTAGTGGAGTGTACCTCCTGCGTTCTTGGCGTCGCCAATTCTTTTGCTCGAGCTTGATGCGTGCTTGACATAGGACATGCCAAAGTCCGAGATCACCGCGCGATAGTCCGAGTCCAGCAGGACGTTGGCTGGCTTGAGGTCGCCGTGGACAATGTTCTTGCCATGGAGATAGCTCATGCCAGAGGCAACTTGTCGCACGATCCTGAGCTTTTCTTTGAGCGGAACAGGGCTCTCCGCTCTGGCCACAAAGCGTTGCACTGTACCGTTCTTCATGAATGGCGAGACCATGAAAGGCTTGGTGACGGTGTCGCAGGCGCCGAGGAGCGGCAGGATGTTGTCGTGCTTGAGATTGTGCCAGACTTCGATCTCCTGGTGCAGATATCGGCGCTCCATCGCACTTGCATCGCACAGTAACTGCTTGACAGCTACCTCGCGCCCATAGTACGATGCCGAATACACTTTTCCAAAGCCACCCTCGGCGATGGGCTCGCGGGACCAGTTGGTGACGGCATTTGCAGGAATGCGCCATGTCTGTCGCTTGTCAGAGTCGTGGTCCCCTCCTTCCATGGCGTTCGAGTCGGGGATGGGTCCTGGCGCTTCAGGCAGACCGAAGAATATGTCGTTCACGATGTAGCCGTCGCTGTTGAGCTGCTCGTAAATGCCGGCCATGACACGCTCGTTCGTCTGAGTGCCGGTGCCCCAGCGACAGCACTCGGCAAGGAGGATTCGGCAGAGCCAATCCCGCTCGGCACCGAGGACACACCAACGGTAAAACTTGTGGTGGAGTGGCGAGTCTCCTGGGCCGCTCCATGGAAGCTGGTTCCAGTTTTCAGCCGGCTCGGTAGCTCCGCGGCGCAGGCCAACGCACCACTTGAGCAGCGCACCCGAGAGCCTTCTGAGAACGGAGCGATCGTCCTTGATCGCGCTGTTAACAAACTGCCAATACCGGACGGCATCGACATCACTCTTGGGGACACCGAGGCCAAGGAAGCTGATCCAGCCCAAGTGAAAGTGTGCCTCAACGTTGGAGGCTTCGGCGAGAGTGAGATACAGCTGGATGGCGACTCGCCACTCGAGATGTGTGTCGGGGATATCCTTGTCGGTGATGATGTTGGCTACCGCAAGAGTGGCCACAGCATCCCCTTGCTTGGCTCTGTTGAGAGTGTGCTTGGGGACACCCTTGATGGCAGCGATGGCAAAGAGGGGCGATTCGTCGTTTGGAGGATCGTCTTGGTCCGAGTCCGTCTTCAGCGACGCTTGGTCATTCTCGGAAGACAGTATTGGCATGGGGGTTGGAACCCTGGTGTTGGCGAGGCCTTTGTAAGGCGCCAGGAACTGGACGATCTCATCGAATGTTGATCGCTGTGCTGGATCTTGGTGCCAGCAGCGCTCGATCAGAGACCAAATGTCGTCAGGAATGCCATCAAACCGCTCAGGTCTTCTGCCCCTCGTTATATAGGACTCGATTGCTCGCGTTCTCATGCGTTGGCCGTCTTTGGTTGTCCACACTGGCTTGCAATCGCCGAGCACTTCATAGAACATGATGCCAAAGGCGTAGGCGTCGGTCTTTTTGGAGGCACCACTAGGTTCTTCTTCGTCGAATATCTCTGGGGCCATATAGTCCAGTGTTCCACCTGCCAGCTGGTCCGTTACCCTATTCCAAGACACTGGGGAGTGCTTAATGCGAGACAAGCCAATGTCAGTGATGAGTGCCCGATTATCTCCATCCAGCAAGACGTTTACTGGTTTGACGTCCCCGTAAACAATGTTGTTGCCGTGGAGATATGCCATGCCCGAGGCGACCTCGTATAGGAGGCGAAGCTTGTCCCCAATGGGGTGTGGGCTATCTGGATTTGAAACGTATTCGCTCAATGTCCCATTCTTCATGAAGGGAGTTACAATGAGGGGTCGTTCAGTGGTATCACAAGCGCCGAGAAGGGGAAGGATATTGGGGTGGTTTAGTTTGGACCAGAAGCTGACCTCCCTACGAAAAGACTCGATGATCTCTCGGTTATTGAAGTGCATATGAAGCTGCTTGACAGCAACATCCGCTCCATAGTAGGTCGCGGTATATATCTCAGAAAAGCCACCACTGGCGATGGGCTGGGCAGACCGGTTTGTGATAGAGCTGGCAGGGATGCGCCAGGACTCGTGCTTCATGGAGCGAGCGACATCTGAGCGACTTCTGAGCATTTCGAGCAGCTGAGCGCTGATTCTACGAATGATTCCGTTTCGAGTATCTCTGCTTTCCAAGATCCCGTTCAAATATGCTGTTACTTGTCGGATTTTCCAGGCTGGGTGGTTCAGAGAAATATCGACCAGGTCCAGAGCGGTGGCGTTGTTCTGTTGAAGGAGGGAGCCAATTTTGATGACAACGGCTTGTTCTTCATCCTTATCCTTGTCGATCGCACGTTGTAGTGCTGAGGTATCGAGTCGAGCCAAAGCTGGAACGAGGAGCGTATCGGCTGTTTCCTCGAAGAGCAGATCCAGGTCCTGGCAGAGCTTCTGGATACGTCCACGGGCCGTCGATCCTTCAAACAACAACTGCACTTTGGGCTGGCTCTCAAAGTTTGAAACAAGTTGGCGGACTTGTTCATATCCCTGTCGGAGGGCATTCACTTGGGCTGCTGTGGAGCCTGGGTCACTCGCTAGCGATGCAGCAAGCGTCCGGAGAGAGTTGTAGGAAAATCTTGTGAGGAACTTCCAAGAGTTTTGGTTCTCGGCAAGGCCATTGATGTTTCGGACGAGGACATGGACCTCCTGGAGCAGCTCGTTCAGGACTCCGTCGGGATACTGGCGGATGAGACCAGCCAGCCCAACGAGGTCGTCGGTTTCAGACATGATGGGAGATTTGGGGAAAGAGAGGCGGCGGCCGGACCGACTGTAAAAGCTGACAACCGGGACCCGATCCTGATCGAGCATGCGCCGCTTCATTTGCACCATATTCCGAATTGGAAGTATGGTGTGACCCTTGTCCAGCTCCTGATGACAAACAATCATTCACACCACACGGAGGTTTCCTTCTTGCATCGGAATGGTGAGCCCGACATCTCATCCGACGACACTGCACCGTCCCATTCGTGGCCGAGTCGTTGGGGGCGGAGGGCTGCTTGGCGCCTGCCAGACATATCTCCGAGCACAGATGCCATGCCCACTCACATATCTCTCATCATGGTTATTGGATTATCTGTATTGGCTGCTTCACGAGGGCATCTCGGTGGCTGCTGTCAACAGTGGACCGGTGAATGAAAAGTAAAAGCAAAAGTAGCGCCCGTGGTCGAATGCAACAAAAGCGTCGTGACCAGAAAGGAAGGGTGATCGGAGCATGTGTGTGTTTGTGGGCTACATTGGGGTGGGGAAGAGGAAATGGGGGTAAAGTAGAACAGCGAAACGGAGTGCAGCAAAAGCCAGTTCAGGAGAAGCCAAGCGGTTCAGCATGACATTCCGTCGTGAGCCGAAGCCAAAATGGCAACAACCTCTAAACAGGAATACATGGAGCACAGAGACTGCAGGGGCCAACGAGGCCAGCAAGCCACACACGACATCAGTAACACATGACATCAGTAACCCAGGGCCATCAATGCGTTTGCCATCTGCCTCAACGGTACCGTCTGCAGCTGCCTGCTCTCCTTGCCGATGGTGGTGGCACTTAGAACTTGAACGAGTGGGACTCGCGGGGGATGGACGAGCCGTTGCGCTGGATGATGACGTTGGCCAGGTAGTGGCCGGCAGCGACACTGCGCTCGAGCGAGTGACCCTGGACCAGCTGGGACAGGAAGCCGCCGACAAAGGCATCACCGGCACCGTTGGTGTCGACGATCTTGTCGGCAGCGATGGGAATGATGGGGTACTCGGTGGCCTTGCCGTTGTGGATGACAACGGTGCTCTTGGCGCCGTGGGTGAAGACGACAGTGCGGGCGCGGGTGCCGTTCTTCTTGGGGAGGGCGGCGATCTTGAGGCCGACTTCGGCGAGGTCGTGGGTGCCAAAGTTGTGGGCGTCGGCAAAGGCAGCGGCCTCGGACTCGTTGCCAAAGAGAATGTCAACGTAGGGAATGAGGGAGTCGAGGGGCTCGGTGAAGAACTGGGAGATGAAGGGGGCCGAGAGGTTGAGGGTGAAGACCTTGGAGGTCTGGGCGGCGTGCTCGGCAATGAGGAGGGCCGAGGGGGGCGAGACGGTCAGGAAGTAGCCGCCGACGTAGAAAAAGCGGGCCTTCTCGACCAGAGACCAGACCTCGGGGCGCTTCAGGTGGTCGATCTTGTAGGCATTGGCGGCCTGGAGATCGGTGACGAGCGAGCGGTTGTGGTCGGTAATGAGGACGGCGCACTGGCCGGTGGGGAGGGTCTCGTCCTCGAGGTACTCGGTGCGGAGGCCGTCCTTGGCAGCAGCCTCCTTGAGGAGGGCACCTTGGGCGTCCTTGCCGACGCAGCCAATGTAGACGGTCGAGTTCTTGGGCAGGAGCCACTGGGCGCCACGGAGCGAGTTCTGGGCGGCACCACCAGCGCCGTACTCGACGGGGTAGGAGCCGACAAACTCGGCGTAGAGGGGCTTGTGCTTGTCCTCGGCGAGAATGGCGTTGTTGGCCAGGAGATCGTACTTGCTGAGGAACTCGGGCTTGACAACGGCCGAGATGTCGAGCAGGGGGTTCTCGATACCGAGGAGGACGTACTCAGAGGACATGGCGGCGGGCTGCAGGTGGGTCGTCGGATGCGATTCACCCGTCGAGATTCGTCGACGGATCAAAAGGAGGATCCAGCGAGTCAAACGATATACGGGAGGATCCAGCAAGCGGGACAGTCGGTAGACCAAGTTGACAGGTGATGAGTCGGTCGGGCCGATCGATCGATCGCCGATGACGTCGACATGAATGCCGATTGTGCAAATCAGCCAAGCAGCCGATCAGATCACGAGACATGGTGCGAAGGAGGCAACAAGATGTATGCGGGTATGGGTTAGCGAACATCAGACAGATCATCGGCGACTGCAGGGGCCCAGCAGAGGAGCAATGGCGGGAATACGAACAGGACAGATGGCTGATGGGCAGATGGAAGTGGATGACGAGGCAGAGGATGGAAATGGCGATCGGGAGACGCGGCGAAAGAAAAGCAACGCGGATCGCGAACGAGAGCGAGGCGTGTCTCGGTGTGTCCTCGGTGCGATCTCGGCGCAATCTCGGCGCAATCTCGGTGTGTCTCGGTGCGATCTCGGTGTGTCCTCGGTGCGATCTCGCGGGATGGGGGAGAGCAACACACACACACATGCACACAGCCGCTGACACGTGTCCGTCGCTGCCCCAAAGACGGAATGCCCAAAGACAAGGCGCGGCGCCACACACACACGCTGCCCCAATGTCGCAGGATGGGGCGGATCGAGTGCGGATCGAGTGCGGCTTGCTGGTTGGGCAGCGAGAGCGACCGAGAGCAGCCGAGAGACACCGAGACCGAGTCGCAGGCCGCCAACCAAGCCAAGTCCAAGGCGATCCATGCATGCTCCAGGCCGATCAAGTCATGAATCTGTGTCCAGAGACGTGGCCAGGCTCACGGGCACGCCGGCGGGTTGTCTCTGTCGGCACCCGTCGCGGCTGGTCTGTTGCTGCAGCTAGTCTGTTGCTGCAGCTGGTCCTCACCGTGGACTTTTTGAGAGCGGGGCTTTCCTCGTGGGTGGCCCCAGGGGCTCGCTTGGACGGGGTGATTTGGCTCATTATCGCGGGTCGAGTCAGTGGTGATTGCCGGATGGGCTGCTCGCAAGCGTCGTGATCGCAGGGTGGGATGTTGCTGTTGCAGCTCGGGCTGGATGGGAGACTCCTGCTTGGGGAAGAGAGAACGCAGGGCCTTTGCCGCTGGGTTGGGTCTTGGCGATCTGCTCTCTCACGTGATCCTCTGCTGCGCTCGCGTGTCACGGGTGTCTGGGCCGCTGTCGGTGGCATACGCAGAGCAGCGGCGGATACTCTGGGCATCGGGCTTCCAGCGCACTGTGGTCGGCATCCGGGACTTGGTCTTGGTCAGGGCGCATCTGGAATGCCTCCGGACTCGGACGTTCCCAGGGCGCAACCGAGTTGCCGTTGCTTTTGGTGTTCGCGGAGTGCGTTCGAGCCACCAAACCGCCCCCATCCAGCCAAACAAGCCCGCTCGAACCGGCTCTTTCCGCATTTTCACCAATCCTCGGGCCAATCGCAAAAATCCGAGGTGGTGGCGCCTGTGTCACGCCACGCGGTCACCTGCCGCCCCACCGTGTCGGCCCTTTCCCACGGCCCTCGGTTCGTTCCCGTCGGCCATGTTCAGGGCCGGGTCGTCGTCCCTTGGGCCCAGTTCTGAGGGGACGCCTCTTGCAGATGAATCTTGGGGGCTCCGCGGATGCCGTCGATGCTATGCGGGCTCTCGGCTGCATCCGAGCGTGTCTGCGAGCAAGCCCAGCCGCCTTGCCCGCTGTCGATCCGACGATACATCACACCGCATCGCCTGACGTCCGGCGCCCAGCCGAGCGCCGTCCTGTGATCCTGCTGCGTCTCTGTCGCGCCGGGGTGGATCCTCACGCCGCTTTGCCGCCTCCCATCGGGCCAGCACGGGGCAGCGGTCGCATGATGCTTGGGTGTGCTCGCCCCATGCCGACGCTTTCCCGCTTCCGTCACCTTGCATGGCTCGGACATTCTGCCCGTTGTTGCCAGCCTTGCTGTTCAATGCACCTGTTCGGTCGAGACGCTTCCCCCACCATTCCACTTCTATCTTGGTTGGCCCCAGGCATGTCTTTCCCCTCTTTCGTCTTGCTTCTTCATTTCTCGTGCTGTCGCCAGGGCTGCTTCGAGATGCGGTCATTTTTGCGGTTCCGCTTGCTCGCGCGCCGCTCTGTCGGTTCCACTGTCCGTTCTGTCGCTATCTTTCTCGTTTTCAGGCCAGACGCGGAATGGAATGGACGCTGCGGATGCCTCGAGCAGCCCGCTGCCATGTCGCCCTGTCAGCTGGGACCTGGCGGTGGGGCCTGCCAGGCCGCCTGCATTCCGCTTCCCGCAAGCGGCTGTCGGTCCTTGGAACAGAAGAACGGAAGGACCGAATGCGACCAGTCGAGAACCAATATACTTCCATCCTCCAAAGCTGTCGATGCATCCTCCGTGTGCTTGCTCGGCCAACGCATCGGCAGCACATTGCATAACAGCTGCCCATACAACGATGGACGCGGAGCACGTACTTTTGTCAGCGCATCCGCCCACACACAACAACGCAGGTCCGACATTGCGTATATGCAGCTAATCAACCCAGCACAGTCCAGCTCATCGCAGCACAGTTACAGCACAGCACAGCTCCGATCGTCTCGGCTCGGCTCCCACGCAGCAGCCTGGCCAGCCAGGTCGCACGCCCACGTGCCTCTGCGCCGTGCCACGGGGTCACGCGTGGCGTTACAGAGGTTCACGGGACCGCGGATGGTTCTGTTCTGTGCCGCGTTGGGGCGGCTTGTGGTCTGGGTGGATGGATCGCTCGTGTGCCTCCCCACGACAGCAGCGGTGTCGTGAGATCAGGGACAGACCAGGCGGCGACAAGGCGCGCGCCCTTGGAAAGCCTGTCCAGGCATATCCGGTCTCGAAGGAGTCCTGGCGACCATGGAGAGCGGCGAGCCACTCGATAATTCATGATGGCAGCGACAGGTAGTGACCGTAATGAAGGACCAGGCACGACTGCAATGGCCTGTCATCACAGTGGGTGCTGGTCGTCAGCGGAGTATCGACTGCAACAGAGTCCGCTTCGCGCAAACTGAGGTTGGCATCGATGCTTGTGCGTCGCCAGCCCCTCCTGCCTCCCCGCTCGGCTCAGACATGGGCCCAAGGTGTGACCTCGCTGGGTGCTGAGACCACGCCCATTGACTGTCCCTTGTGCATCCTGCTCAACCAGCACGACTGCTCCCGACCAGCGATCCTTTCTGCCTTGCTCGTCCGGCTCGAGGTCAGGAGTGCCCTGGACGTGTCCATGGGGAAAGGGGGAATGGGGCCGGCGCCGAGGAAGCGTGGGAACAAGAAGGATCCAATCTGCCATGTTGCGAAAGCGTGAAAGTGCAACGATGCCGGGACTGAAGGGGGGGGAGAGGGAAAGAAAAAAAGAATGGGACCGGGTCGCATGAGCAGGACGGTAATGAGCGGGTGAAGGAGGCAGCTGGGACGCTTGTGGGGTGGACGAGCCTTAGTCGCCGGATGACGCTGGGTCGAGATGTCAGGCGCTCGAGAAGGATCCGCATCGGCCACGGGATGGGAATGGTTCCGGCAGAGCAGTTGGCGGGTGGGGACTGTGCGGGCGGCGGTGTGCTGGGGTCTGCAGGGAACGAGTGGCTATAAAGACGATGGCAACGTCAGTGCCGCTTTGGTCTGCGCTTCCCACCGCCCCATCCTCTGCGCCGAGCATTCTGCTCTCCCTCCGCCACCACCTCGGTCGTTCGTCTGCATTGCTCTGCTGACCTCTCATTCCCTTTGCCTCTTTGCCCGGCCTCCTGCTCGGTCTCCCCGCCTTCTTACTTTCTCCCCGCTGACGTCTCCGTCTCGCCATGACCAAGATCCTCGCGTCCACTGCCGCCGTGGCCACTCTCGTCCTGGGCCTCCTCTCCGGTGTCCACTCGCACATGTGCATCAAGAACCCTCATCCCCGTGGCTTGCCGGACTCTTATGGTGGCACGGTAGGTGTTCGAGCTGTTTGACTGTCTTGTCGACCGGCGATGCTCTCATGCCCGTGCTGCATCGAATGCATCGAATGCATCGCCCATAACTCCTCCCGTCCATCATCTCTGACCATGCCTTCGCTGGGATCCAGGTCCAACCCTTTGACTACGACATCCTCAGCCCCCTGGATCAGCCCTCGGGTCGTACCTTCCCTTGCCAGGGCAAGCCCACTGGCCCCATCCTGGCCACGCTGCAGGCCGGCACCAACTACACGGTCAACATCGGCGGCAACTGGCCCAACCCCGCCACCCACGACGGCGGCCACGTCCAGATCGCCATCTCGTATGACCTGTCGCTGAGCTACAGTGAGTACATACCACGCACTGAGTGTGGGATGTGTCTGCTGGGCGGGCCGGGAGGTCGAGACAACGGCTGTGATGCCTTTGGCAGACCACAAGTCGGTCAACGAGCTGTCACTCACTCGGTTACTTGGTATAACTCAATCATTAACTTGGTTACTCGATTGTTCGCACAGCCGCTTCCAACTGGGTTGCTGTTTTCACTGCTGCCCATGGCACCTGGGACCCCACTCCCGTCGAAGGTGAGTTCGTTGAGAGCAGCGATTGCTGCTCCAGGCTCTAGTCCAGGCGAGTTCCGCTCAGGAAGAGGGCTGTCTCCCTCTCCAACAGCCCTTTCCTTCCACTCAATTCCAGCTCCCATTCCATCAGCATCGACCTGATTCCTCTGGCTCACACTTCCCTCTGGTTTCTTCCACTTCCCGTCTTTCCCTTCACTTCTCCACTGCCACACCGCCTCCTACTTTCCAGCTGGCTACATGTTCACCTTCACTGTTCCTCCCACGATCCCGAACTCGGCCCATGCTGTTCTCTCCTGGGTCTGGATCAACGCCATTGGCAACCGTGAGCTCTACAGTAAGTCTACAGCTGAGGCGTCGATAGGCTGCCAGGCCAGATATGTTGGGCTGTGTTGGTTTGGAGACTTGGGGGGAGGGACTCCATTGCTCCCCTAGCCATCGATACATCAACTCAATAGTTCTCTCGCTCATCATCAACTCTATCCATCCATATCACCACAACATGAATCCACGAACGCAGCCAACTGTGTCGACGTCAGCATCGTCGGCGGCTCCAGCAGCTCCTCGGCTACTCTCGTGGGCCCCCAGCTCTTCATTGCCAACTACCCCGGCTACCCGACCATCCCGGAAATGGACCCTGGCGTCGATGATGGATCCGAGTACCTTTGGGATCGCCCTATCATCTCGATCACTGCGGGCCCGCAGACGGCCACTCCCACCATCGTGACGACCTCGGCTACTCCCACCACTACCACCACCACCACCACCACCACCACCACCACGACCACCACTACCACCACCACTCCTAAAACGACCACGACCACCACGACCACCACTCCTAAAACGACCACCACCACCACTCCTAAAACGACCACCACCACCACTCCCAAGACCAGCCCCACCACCACCTCCAAGACCACCACGACCACCAGTGCCAGCCCCAGCACCACGGCCTCGTCCTGCACCCCCGGTGCCTATGCCTGCAGCGCCTCCGGCACCGACATTCTCGTCTGCAACTACAGCAACCAGTTTGTCGTCATTGGTTCCTGCTCGACCGGATATACGTGCGATCCGGCCACCTTCACGTGCCACTAAGAGAACAACCAAAGTGGGAACGACGCTGCAGAGGCGGGCGGCGGTGGCGGCAGTGGAAAGAACGGTGAGGGGGGGGGATATTAACCAGCTCAAAAGCCAAAGGAGGTCGACTGGTTGGGTGGGAGAGCCGGCGAGGGCGGGGGGAAATGCGTGCCCCCTGACTCTGGAAGTATCGAAAGGGGAGGCTCGAGTCTGAGGTTCGATTCTTGCTTGGAATTTGAATATCGTCACCCTTCACCCGCTCCTCCTGCGCCGTTGTTATGTAGTTATTCTTTCTTTCTATCTTGTTTCGTTCTATGAATGATGTAATATCAACAAAATACTATTGCCAAGTTGAACTGTGATGGGCGCAAAGCGAAGCTTGGCGAGGCCCGGTGCTGGATCAGTTGCAATGCAGTGGGAGGCGGCCTCGGAAGCCACGAGCTTTTTCCGAGTCTTCTGATGGGGGGGGGAGCTGTCAGCGCCCTCAGTCAACAAGAAACCCAGAGACGGCCACCGTGTCTATAATAATCATGGCAATTATTATTATTGTTGGTAACAAAAACATGATGCAGCCAAAACGGCATCAACAACAGCGACAACAGCAAAGGGCGCAACGGAAGGCATACAGGAAGAAACAAAAGTAGCGATGGAGAAGTGAGAGGGAGGGAGGGAGAGAGAGTGTGTGTGTGCGCGGAGGTCGTAGAATTCAATAAAGGTAAACACTCTTGATTTGCAACTTTGCTCGTTGCTTCTATAGAGACGACAGGTTGGTCGGTATCGGGTAGAACTGTGAGCGATCGACAAGATACCCTGCTGAATGAGGCGTTGTCGCAGTGCCGATGGGTCCGAGGTTGGCGACCCCTGGTACTGTTGAGGCCGAAACAGGTGTGGAGGCCGAGAAGGAGACTGAAGCCGAGGCGGGCACCTTGCCGCTGTTACTGCTGCCGACCTTGCTACTGCCAATGCTGTTGCTAATGCTGCCGCTTCTGCTGCAGCCATTGCCGCCGCTGCGACCACTGTTACCACCGTGGCTGCCGTTGGAGAACCCAGTGCGCTCCAAAAGCGGGAGCGACGGGTGCTTTCGCAGCGCATGGGGCGGCGCAAATACATCGTGCGAAAACAAGGAAAGCTGGGACGACAGCGGCGTTTGGAAATGAGGCGGGTGAGACGGCTGAAGCTGTTGTTGTTGCTGTTGTTGTTGTTGCTGTTGTTGGTAGCGAAACTGTTGCTGCTGCTGCTGCTGATGATGGTGTTGTTGTTGTTGTTGTTGTTGTGAAAGAGGCTGCGAGAGGCTGTGGGACTGCGAGGCAAGCGACTGAGCTGAAAGAGTCTGCGACGGGTGTGGCTGTGGCTGGGTGTGCGAGAAGATGGACGAGGGCGGGACCAGGCGCTGGGTGTTGATGGTGAGCTGGGTGGGTTTCTGGATCGGCCCAGGCGCGGGTCCAGACGCACGAGTCAGGCCCATCATCAACTCGGCCTCGGGCTCATAGTCGGGCTGGAGGGACAGGACACGCTGGGTGGTCTCGCACAGTCCGTCGTCCAGTAGCCGTGTGCCCAGATGAATCGGATGGGAGGAGGGTGCGTGCGACGATGATGCCAGCTGGAAGGGCTGGAGTGGCTGCATCGACTGGGACGGGTGAACAGCAGAGTGGGGTTTGAAGTGCGCTTGTGAGCCGAGGTGAGAGGGAGGGGTGGGGTATCCATGGAGATCGAGGGCTTGGTTTGCAAGCGACGACAGCGAGTCGACACGAGGCAATGTTTGGTGTTGCTGCTGCTGTTGGAGCTGTTGGAGCTGTTGCTGCTGTTGCAGGAAGCCTCCGGACTTGAGCATCGGAACCGACGGGCGCTTGTAAATCTGTGGAGGAACATAGCTCGGGATCTTGTTGGCGAGATTTTGCTGCATGCGCAAAGCCGAGAACGGCGGCTGGGCAGCGTCCAGCGATTGGGCCATTCGGTCCGGGTCAGCCGCCAGGCCCGGCAGACTGGACAGGCTCGCGTGGCTCGGCAGACTCGACAGGCTGTGCAGGTTCTGCAGGTTGGATAGAGAGGATTGGCTGGATGGATTGGGCAGACTTGGGAGATTCGAGAGGCTGGACAGGTTGGAGAGGTTGGGCAGATTAGGCAGGTTGGGCAGGCCTGCGAGCGGGGAATGGCCGAGCGAACGGGATCCGCCTGAATGTAGCTTCGCCTGCAGTGAGTCGATGGATATCGACTGCATCCCGGCCGAGAGAGCGGTGGGGTCGGACGGCGCAAGTTGGCGCTGCAGGCGCCAGAGCTGTTCCTGGTCCGAAAAGGTGCGCACACAGGACCGGTATTCCTTGAGGGTATCGTCGACAAAGTGGATCCAGACGAGATACTCGTACTCGCTAACAAAGAGGTCAAAGTGGAGCTGAACCAGGAGCTCCATCTGTTGGTGATGGTGATGGTGATGGTGATGGTGATGGTGATGGTGATGGTGATGGTGATGGTGATGGTGATGGTGATGGTGATGGTGGATGAGAGCCGGCGGCACGATGTAATTTGTTCCAGCAGCGCGCCAAAATGAGTGGAGGGGAGACAAATCGTCAGCGATACGGCAGGACAAGATTCGTCAGCGATATGAAAGGACAAGATTCGAAAGCGACCGCATGATCATGTTGGATTGGGACTGTGCCTCCAGCGATGATTGGGCGAGGAAGAGCGCTGGGCAGATTGGCGATAGCGCCGTCTGGCTAGCCACAGCAGCGGGATATAGCGCCATGCCGCTGGAATACAGTATCGCGCTTCGTCAGACGCGACCAGAGCCAAAGACATACCTCCATGATGTTGATTTCCTTGAGCGGGATCTTGGAGACCTTGACCCAGGTGCGGTTGGTGTAGGTGTTGTCCATGAGCACCTTCATGGAGAGCATGAGGGCACACACGAGCAGGCGACACTCGGAGCCTTCGACGCCCGTGAGGTCGGGGCGGTTCTGCTTGAGGCGGTGGATCAGCTTGAGGGCCACAAGCACGACCGAAAAGGACAGCCCCGTGTTCTTGAGCAGCGACTCACAAAAGTGCGAAAAGGTCGAGGGCCCCGTCTTGAGGGAGACGACGGCGGTCTGGAGCGGGAGCGAGTGCCACATCGAGTAGACAAAGGACGACAGGAACTCGGCGAGCTCGGAGGTCAGGGTCGAGGACGAGACAATGGTTTTGCTCATGGTGAGGGTGGCATGCTGCAGCAGGCCCGACGACGGGGGCGATGGTGGGGTGATGTTGGAGCTGGACAGGGCAGGGTTGATCTTGAGTAGCGACAGACACGCGAAATGCTGAGACATGGCGGCGGCGGTGGATGCGGCTGGTGGACGACGGTGTCGCTGGTGGACGTGCAGATCCTCTTGGGCGTGGATCGGCTTTGATGATCGATAGTGAGAGATGCTATCGCTCGTTGATCTAGAGTCTCTAGGCAGTTGATACAGTTTCTGGGACGAGAGCGCCGTCGCCAGAATAGATTTGCAGACAGGTGTTTGAGATCGATGCCACCGTGGACGAGCCGACGAAGACGGTTGTTTCCGAGGTAATCAGCGAGCGGGAGCGTCGAAGAACAAGACACGCTCGAGTCGAATGATCGTTGCAGGAATGAACACGCCCGAGATGGTTCTGCCCTAGATACAGAGATAGAAGCCGTCTTCGGTGCCGATCTTTGTGGCGGAAGAGACAGAAACAGCGGACGACGGAAAGGAAAGCCAAGCAAGGCGCCACAGGGATGCAGCGAAGCAGACCGATACAGGAAGCGCCAGGAACGCAGCGAGCCAGAAGAGGAGGGGGATCCCGCCGGACTTGCGACGGACGCTGCGAGGAGCGCTGCGGGGAGCGGACAAGACGGGTCAAGGCCGATGGCGACGGTGCGTCCGGGCGTGGGATGGAATGGACAGCCGGAGCTTGAGCGGCGCTGTTGGTGCGGGGGGGGGGTAAAGGCGATTCGGCGATGCGAAAGCCGATTCGATTGTAGAAGTCGACAGGAGTGTCTTGACTCTGCGGTACAGTCCGATGCAATACGGCTGGTGCAATACGGGCCGATGCAATACGGGCTGGTGCAATACGGGTCTGATGCGATTCGGGTCGATGCGATTCGGGTCGATACGCCGATGCGGTGTGTGGGATGTCCAAACGAGTTGCCTGGGCTCTTGGACGAGCAAGCAGCTCGGGCCGGACAACGGTGGTGAGTTGTGCAGCCGCTCAGTGCGGTGTCTCGCTACGGAGGAGAGTCGGCCGAGTCGAGCGGGGACGAGGGCCGATAAGCCCGGAATGCAAGATGGGGGCGAAGAACAGGACCAGCCAAGGCCGACCGAAATAGCAACGGGGCCAAGACGGGCAGAGACTGTGCGGGGGACAACGGCGCAAAGGACCGCGGCAAGGCGGGCGAGCGCAAGGTGGTATTCATGGTAGTGATAGATTGATATTGATGGATCGGTGGTAATATTGTTGTTAATCTTGTTGTTAATATTATTGGTATTGGCATTGATTGGTATTGGTATTGGTATTGGTAGTTTTAGTATCGGTGTTGATATTGACGGTATTGGTGTTGATGGCGCTCCTGTCAAGTCAATGCCGATGTCCAATGCAGCGTTTGAGCCAGTGCATCGCCGCCACTGTCTGTGTGGCTGCAGACAGCTGCGAGACAGAAGTAATCAGCGACAACAACCACACCCACAGCCACAGTGATCACAATGACCACAGCAGTGTACGTGTGCGACACTGTAGGTGACACAGGCGCATCGCACAGTCACAGTGGCTGTTCTGCACGGCCGTGTCGGGCAACAAGCGTCGGTCCGTCGTCTCGGCCCACTCGGCACACCGTCTCGTTAAGAGAGCCACTGTCGATGCAGCCATTTGTTCATGCTGCGATGCATCGCCCGGCATGGCCAAACCGTCTATCGTCCGGGCTGCAGTGGCTCTCGCTGGCATGGCCCACGCTGCATCTCTCCTGTTTCTGCCCACAGCCCACAGCTCCACCAGGTCTTGTCGTATCGTGCGCTCGTGCGCCGACAAGAGTGTGCTGCCTTCGTGGGGGGGGGAGGAGAGAGAAGAGTCGCGCTTCTCGTCAACCCGATGCCAGCGCAGCCGCTTTGGCCTTTCCGCCCACAAAGACCCCTGCGGGAGAGTTGCCCTCGGAAGCAAGGCAGAGCGTCGCACGCCGCCTGGGTCATGCTGGTCACCGCGGAGGGGCCACTTGCTTGTTTCGGCCTGCTGTTTGCATCCATCAAAGCTCAGCCCGGCCTGTCCACGGACATGGTTCCTTTGCGTGCCGCGTCGTTGCTGCGGATGCTGTGCTGTGGCATCGTTGTCGGCATTGTTGTCGACATCGTTGATTGCGTCCCACAGCGTTTCACAGCATCTAACAGCGTCCCACTCCATCTCACTGCGTCCCACAGTGTTTCACAGCATCTTTCAACATGCCCCCCCCGTCGCCGTCGCACCCACGGCACAGGCCGCAGCGTCGCCGGTTGTCAGTGCTTCCAAAGCGCTTGTTGGTCCCGTTTTGGGCTTGGGCCACTTCCCCTTGCTGGCTGTCCACGACATCAGCCCGGCCAGATGGGTCCGTGTTGAAGGGTGGTCGCCGTCACGCAGAGGACATTCCCACACCACATGGCCCCTGCGCAATGACCCCCCGCGCCGCAATACAACCCCGGGCACAAGGTTGGCGAGCGCTGGTACAACGCCGCAGGATCTATGGTGCCAGTGCCCTCAGTACAGCAGCCCGTCCAAGTATGCCAGGATGCTGAGAGCATAGCGATCTTCGAGCTCGAGTCCCCAGCAGTTCACTTCTTCATCCAGGATCCGGATCGTCGAGACATTCATCGTCGTGTGAACTTCGACATAGGGCTGCTGGCTGATGCTCATCACGACGCCGCGACTGCCGTCCTGAATGCCGCGGTCCCCCGTCCCAGAGTCGTGAGTATTGGTTGGCTCGATGGCCGCGTACAGAGATGCATTCGTTGACAAACCCGCCTGCCAAATGGCCTGCTCTCTGGCGATCGCCAGAGGGTATAGTCTCACCTTGGTTTGCAGCATGAAGGTGTTGGGGGCATACGGCAGCATATAGACACTGCAGCCGCGGCCGAGCTCCTGGATGGTGCTGCTGTCTTCGTCGGAGCGCTGGATCGATATGCTCCTCTGGATCGGTTGTCAAGGCCCATGTTTGGTCGTTAGCATCCCAGCGCACTGGCAGTGAGGACGACAAGGGCCCTCCGATCCGAGCCACTCGAACAAATCGTGTCCATGTCCAAGCTCGACACCACCGGCAAGATGCATGCGGACTGCAGAGTGCACACCCAAGCTCCTGCGACCTACGCATGCCACATATCGGATCGTCTCGTGCATGATCCCGTTGTCCTGGGTCGGGTTGAATGAGTCCGCAAGTTCGCCGGCGCTGCCCAGATTCAGGTCCAAGACGTTCTTGCGGTCCTTCTCGACCTCTGCCAGGTCAAAGTTGCTGCCCTTGGTGTTGAGATACAGCATGATCTTGGAGTTGGACGACCGGTTGCCGAGCCCCAGGATCGTCAGGATCAGCGGGATCGCCACACACAGCAGGATCGCCAGCGGGATCCAGACCACCACGACGATGTACAAGATGTACCGCGCCCTGTACTGCAGAAAGTTGGTCCATTTGAATCCAAAAACGATGGCTCCGACGAGGAGGGCGTTGCTGGAAAGCAGCGCGAGGGATCCATTCGATTGTGGGTGGTGGCCAGCCCGAGTCGGGTTAGTGCAGAGTCGGGTTAGTGCAGAGTCGGGTGCTGCATCCACAATCGCATGGCCGTCGTCCTCGGCATCACCACCATAGCCGTTACCATCCAGTCTCCACATCACAGCTATATGAGCATCCTGGGCGCTGATGACCTGGGGGGACCGGGCTGGTGACGATGCGACTCTTCTGCCACATACCTGATGCACATGAACATCAGCCAGTTCTCGTTCTGGACAGACCGCGATTCAAGTATCAAACATCCGGATTGCAATCGAGTTGGCCATCGTGAGGTGCCGAGCAGTATGGCGCCGTAAAGCCCCAATGGCCACAATTGTGAGCAGACAATCCGTGGACACCGATTGCCATCCATCCAGAGAGATCCACAGACAAGCGGCAATGTCGCCACGAACATACATGATTACAATTGGTCAGCACCCGTCAGTTGGCCCTCTCGCGGGCTGTCATCCCGCTGAGTCGGATACCTTGCCAGCCGCGGCATCGTCGGCACCAGATCACCAGTGGCCCGCATGGTCCCTGTGCCTGTCCGGTCTCATGGCCCCAATTAGGCCACGACAGCCGCCTCAAAGACCCACATTCAGTTGCTTCTCTTCTCTCTTCCGCTGCCTCCGCACTTCTCACCAAGGGTATCTTGGTGTTGTTGAGCTGCTGGGTCAGTCGATATTCGGCGTAAAGGAGACAGAGAATGTTGAACACCACCAATCCGATCGGAAGGACACCTGAGCCGGACGGAGCACATGTTGTGTAGTACTGGAAGTCGTTGATCCGGACAAGGACAGGGACGAGCAGGAAGCGGAGGGCGACGACCGAGCATATTGTCTGGTGGCCAAGCAGCCAAGCGAGATCGGTGAGTGCGTGAGCGGGGTTAGTGGGACTGGAGGCGATTGCCCATGCTGGTAGTTGCAGTGAGTGACCGCACTGGGCCGGGAGTTCACCCACCATGTTGATCGACAAAATCGTCAACTGGCTGAAGATAATAGAGCTCGTCGACAGTGATGAGCGAGCATGGAACCTCGTTGGAGCATAAGCCCAATAGTCTGATCGAACGACCGCCACCGTTAGCAACCCTCGAACAGCTCCACCCAGGAAGTAAGTCGATCGCGCGGCTCTGCGGCTTCAGCGACGACCACGAGGCCCTCATCTTCTCGCATTTTTCCCCGCGCCATCACACCGTCCACTTACGATGGGCCTTGGCGACGACCGAGCTGCGTTGTGGACGTCATGAATCAGCGAAATGGAGGCAGGTCTGAGATGAGCAGGGCACGATCGTTCGCATTCATCTGACCGAGAGGACATGGCAGAGCGACTCACCTGATGACAAGCCCGCACCCGGCCGCCTGCATGAACTCAATGATCGTACAGTCGCTCTGGTCCGGGGGTGACTTCATCGCAAACAACATCGATCCATGAACCACGCAAGTTCCGAGCGCCACTGGTCGCCCACCACCGGAAACAAGATGCGAGGCTCAGCAAGTTAGAGGCGTGATGGCAAGAATGGCAAGAATGACCGTTGATACATGGTCCGGAATCGCAGAGGAAGCGATGATCACTTTCGATAATCTCGCCGGCGGACACAAGCGCCTCTCACCTGAGATGTAGAACCATGGGTTTCCAAACATGGTCGCAGGCTGGTCCCGCATCAGGACCACAAAGGCCGCAAAGCTGAGAGACGCGATCATCAGACAGACAGCAACGACTTTTGTTATCAAGCGCTGTGTGGCGTTGAATCCTTGGTCAATGCTCGGCGGAAAGTCAGTGGGAATCGGAAGTGACGCTGTTGTTTGAGCGAAAGAGTGGATTGTAGTGGATTGTAGTGGATCATAGTGAAAATACATCCAAAGGCGTCGATTCAGCGAAGGCATATCGAGGGGACATAGTAATGTAGCGGGAATGAGTGCGGTGCTTCAGGATCGATACGCTTCGAAAGACTTGGTATTGGACTCTCCGCAAGCCACATTGTCGTTGACAGCGTATGTCCTCTCGGTGCCCCTCCCCCGGGCCAGCCAGCCAGCCAGCCAGCCAGTCAGATGTTCCTCACCCGATCCATTGAAGAACGGGTTTTCTCCTATGATCCATGATCGGCTTGGCCAGGAAATGTTCGTAGGACTTTCGTATTGAATGAACCGGTATCTGTTTGAGTTGGGTTGGTTGGCGGGGTCTGGATTCTGCCAGAGCCGTGTTTTGGGTGTAGTTGTGTGTATTTGTGTTTGCGGATGGAGTTGAAAGGGAGAGGAAAGCGGAGGATCCAGAGCATTCATTGTCGGCAACAGATCGGATTTCATGCGACCCCATCGTGAGGCATGGTGCAGCTTCACTCAAGCGACAGGCGCAGCGTTTGGTCCAATCGCCCATCCATCCTCGAGACACCTTACATAGGAGACATCGACCATTCTGAGGGCGATATCGACAAGTATGCATCAGCATCTTGACGCGATGCACTTTGCAATGGCCCCGTTGCGTCCTTCCACTTACATGGATTCCTTTCGTCCAAACGAATCAAAGGTGAACTGCCCAGCCGATCATGCCGTTTGAGTAGCGCATAGCGACGAAGGATCCCGTGGGAGAGATCTGGATGTTTAGTTATCTGGTCCGAATATGCAGCTATGCTTCACGCTCATTGGCGCAGGCATGGAGGTGGGGTGAGGCCAAAATTTTGGTTGACATACATTGCCGAGGGCGCCTTGATGCAGCGTCGAGAAGATATCAGGAGTCATGAGGTAGCCCAGGTCGTTGTCAAGCAGGTCCTGGGCCTGGCTCTGGGGATACACCTGGAGGAGCTGAAGATCGGATCGCAGGGTACCACAAATGACCCAAGACAACCGAGACGGGATGGTGTCAGAGCCAGCTGATGGACACTGGCTATACTGAACACCGCTCCCATTTTCTATCTTTCGTTATTATGCTCGTGGCGATTCCCCTCCCCCTGCCAAGGACCAAAATCGCTGTGGCAGTCTTCCGGGCTCTTTACGTACCTTGGCCAGGCCATATACGAGAATCGATATCGTCTCCCACGCTGCCCTGGAAAATGAAATCAGGGTCCAGAAATACAGTTACTACTCAGGTTTCGTGTGCGCTGTCATCGTCACCAGACCTCGCATACGCTGCATCAATTGTGCGACCAGCATAATCGCATCGATTTTCGCACTTCCACTTCCACTGCCACTGCCATTGTCACTCTCACTCCCACTCTGTGATGATACTCACACGAGATAAAACTTTTGAGGCATGCTTTCGGTAACCGGCTCGCCAAATGAACGCTCGTAAAGATTGGTGAAGAGCTTGTAGTCCTGGGCGGTCTGCACGACCGAGGGTCGGGTTCTGTTCATGGTCGGCATTTGGGATTGAGTGGCAAAGGCGGGTGACCTGTCAGATAAGCATGCGCGCATCCACGGACAGAATCACAACGCATTTGCTTTTTCTCGGCATATTGGTGTATAACGCTGGCACAGTCATACTGAGCGACGTGCAAAGAGATAACCCCCCCCCGTGACAGACATGGAGAAGGCCGGCGCAAAGGTTGTGTTTGCGGGAAAGTTGATGTTGAGATTGGCTTGCAGCTCTTGGAGGGTGTAGGTCCCATCAGACAGCCACCTCACCGCGGTAATGGGATCGGTGTTAGTCGATACTGGCAAGCGACAGTGAATCGAGGGCGTGCGAGACACTTACCACAGATAGTCCATGGTGGTCAAGTTGTAGCCGCTATCGTGGAACACGATATCAATCTCTGACAACAGACTTGCCATCGGTATGGTATCAGGCTACAAACAGAACCCCACCTGGCCTGTAAAGCCAAGCACACCGCAGAAATAGAGTCAGTACATTTCGATCGCTCCATCGGCACGGTTCGATAGCTATGCTTACCTTGGCATACAACGGCGCCATGTCATCCACATGTCCAAAGCTGAGTTTTGGTATCAAACCCCGAGGGGGCCGTCAGTATGGCTCAAGTCAAGCCCAACACACTCGATTTCAGCCCATGAGTTTCCAAAGGTTCTTCGAGCAGGCTGACTCCCTGTACCTACACCAACACGATCTTGACCTGGGATGTAATGATTTTCTTGCAAGCAATGTCGAGCCCCTCCGGCGTCGAGACAAACTGATGATACAGGCGGATTTGGATTCCGAGCATGTCCGCTCGTATTATGAACCCATCCGCGAGCTCGCTCGAGTATGAACCAAGTGACGGGTCCTGTCCGAAGGATAATGCGTCAGCATCAAGACTGGCGACTCGCCTCGACATGGTGTGGGCTTGGCCGCCTTACCGTCACCAGGACTGCGACCTGTCAAAGTATTTATCCCTCTCCCAGCAAATTAGTATCACATGTAATGACTCTCCGAGAAGCATTCCGCAGCGAGGAAGGAAGGAGGGAAGGAGGGAAGGAGGGAAGGAGGGAAGGAGGGAAGGAGGGAAGGAGGGAAGGAGGGAAGGAGCACCCACGTTCTTCCATCCCATGCTCAATATCCAGTCCGCGATCGCTGTGGATGTTTTCGGTTTGAGGGGCGTGGTGTTGCTGTCAGTGTACAAGCATACAGCTTCCTCGGAGGTATTTTACGACTTGCCAATGATGCCGGGGGATGTTTCTGGACTGCTTGCATCTGCATCAAGTATACCAGGAGCCACATCTCTGAAAGAGGTCGACATAACGGCGTTACATCACACACGCTCGTTACCATTCATCTCAAGGCCGTCCCGTGAGGCTATGACCCAGGCCACGGCCCTGTGTGGTCTCAGTTGCCATGAGAGGCAGAAACGGGGCAGCCATCGTTCGCAGCATAGTAACTTACATGAGGTCGGGTGTCATTCTTCATGAAGCAACCAGGCGTGATATTGTCGCAGAGAAGTCCACACATTCGACAAAAGTTAGAGTGCGGTTTCCAAACCAACAATGATCTGGATATGCCGCCAAATCCGCAGACCCCCAGCTCGTATCCCCGACTTGCGCCTTGTTACAGTTGCACGGCTGTCCGATGAGCATGCCTTCGAAAGCTACTGCATCTACCCTCCCACCCAGCGAGTCGTGATAGCAAACGGCGGCACTCACGTTATGGTGTTTGGATAGAGGATCCAGTCCGGGCTGTTTCTCTGCATCGTTGGAGATGAAGAATGAGTCGAGAGTGCGGCCGATACGCCATCAGCCCGGACCGCCTGGGTTTTGCGGGATCGAGCAGATCGACATGGACCTGCTGAAGTGCCATCGAAACTCACGGGCAGGAGCAATGATCCGGTTGTCGCCAGATACGGCACGCCGATCGCGTTGGCGATGAGGGCAGCATAGGCCACCGAGAATCCGTTGCTCACGTACGCATTCACGGGAAAATTTTCATATGCGTCGATGACGTTGTTGACCTGAAACGGGTCCGATTTGAGCATATTCGCGGTTGCGCATTTGCGGTTGCAAGCGACAATGACCCTTGGGAGAACTCTGCGCCGCTTCGTACCGACACGATCGGGACCATCTTGTTGGTGTAGTGGCACGACATATTCAATCTCTTCTCAAGGGAACCAGGGATGAGGCTGGAAGCGTCAGGACGGCCGATGGTGCTCTGGCAGAGAAAGCGAGCCGGGGGTTGAATGGATGGACTCAGGATGCTCGAGTGACCCACCAAGTTTGGCAGAACCGAATCTATGGAATTGTAGTAGTCGATAGCCAGTTGGTACACCTGGATCTGCAGCACAGCAGCCAATGTTCACAGCGCGATCAGTGACCAGCCAGTCGGCGAGTACGTGCATGATGGAATGAAACTCGTCTATTCGGCCGGGGAAAGCGTGTAGCAGAAGAGGCCGAAACGACAGCACCACAACGACAGCACCGCAGCCTCCGAAAGTTCAGCAGGCTTCAGGCCTCTGAAGCCAGAAAAGCACGTATCCCGCTGTGTTTCTGGATAGACTTTACCGCGCGGACGATCCATGTCGGAGCGACGCCATGATGAGAGACCGTGGCATTGTAGGAGGTGAGCAAGGCGATGTTGAATACCGGAGCAACTTGTTTAGCAGTGCTGACAGGAAAATACGGCTCGGATCGTATTGTCTCAGGCGGGAAGTCCTGGGCAGCTGCGAACCAAGCGCCGAGCGCCAGGATCTGCAGTGCAAAGACAACTGCTCGGATCTTCATCGCGCAGGACCGTTGATGGATAGAAGGAGGGCGGCGGGATAGTTCGACGAAGCGATGGTGGATATCCTGATTCAATCATGCGTGAATCAGGGTTGGTCCAAGATTGCCGAAGTGTAGTGGCAGCGGCTGGGCCAGACGAGAGTACAACAGCTCGTTGAAGCAGTAATGGACACATGGCCTCCTTGGGTGCTCCTTCCCATGGAGACGGTCCGTCCTGGAACATGGCTGCAGTCGATATCTCATTACCTAAATGGTGACATGCATATAATATATTGCGACAATGCCCCCAAGCCAAGAACAAGCAGTGGCTGACATACACTGTCGATCCAGAAAGAAACGGGACAGTTCCTTCCTGGCTTCAGAGCCCTGAAACCCGCTGACCTACTGTAGGCCCAAGTGAGCACGCCGTGAGATTGTTTCCCGTCTTGGTTGGCAATCTCTTTGATTTGGTTGGCTTTGGAAGCATGGTCTTGAATACACTCGGTCAATCTCCTGTATCGATGTGGGGGTGTGATGAACTCGTTCACCGAGCACACATGGATGAATTGCTCGATCAGCCGTAGCTACTGGACAACACAGTTGGTTTCTGCCGTGCACCCAAGTGCTGTCGCATAGCAGAGGCAGTGAAATGAAGCCGAATCGACCTTCCACTCAGCAGAATCAGATCGGCCCGGGTCTTACGCCGTCCTGGTTGTCTCATGGGCAGCAAGAGTCATGGACTGGACATGTGTATATTGGCATGCGAGACAGCCGCACCATTGTGGAGTGT
The DNA here is from genome assembly GCF_025602895.1 of Polychytrium aggregatum. NCBI lineage: Eukaryota > Fungi > Chytridiomycota > Chytridiomycetes > Polychytriales > Polychytrium > Polychytrium aggregatum. The sequence goes on from NW_026516336.1 coordinate 47,735, forward strand.
CCAGGTGTGCATGCAGAGAGCAGATCGATGAGATGATACAGAGTGGGTATTAATGGGATGGGATGGATGCACATGAGGCGGGTGCAAAGTCGGTGGTGCTTGGACCGCTGTTGGCAGTATATCAGCCAGTTTACGAGTCGCCGTCGCTTGGCTTGGATCCAGAAGTGTCCTTCTCGGCCGAAGCGTCCTTGCCGTCCTTGCCGTCCGAGTCGCCGTTCTCGGCCTTCTCTTTCTCATTCTGCTTCTGCTCTTCCTCGCGCTTCTGCTCTTCCTCGCGCTCCTGCTGTGCCCGATACGCTTCCTTGATCGCCTGCTCAATCTCCCACTCGGACTTTGCGCCAGCCTGGATCTCCGAGGCCCGCTTCAGGAGCTCCGGGACCACGCTGTCGGGAGCAGCCCGGTTCAGGATCATGATCCGCATGGCGTCGGCAGGGGAGATGACGTGCTCGGGGAGGGTCTCGACGCCCTCGAGCACAGCAGCAGGATCGTCCATGACGGCGCGGTACATGTGCGCGAACTGGTACTGGGTGCAGTAGCCCAGGTCCATGTGCAGGTCGATGCGGCCGGGCCGGATCAGGGCCGGGTCCAGGACTTCGGGGTGGTTGCTCGTCATGATGACAATCATGCCCTCCTCGGTGACATAGCCGTCGAGGCAGTTGAGCAGCGCCGAGAGGGTGAAGCCGGTCGAAAACAGCCTGGCCTTCTGGTCCAGCGAAGGACCCATGATGCTAATGTCCTCAAACGCAGGCATCTCGGCATGCAGCAGGGCACGGCTGGTCCGCGAGTGCACCGTCTTGGACTGGGCATCAATGTCCTCAAAGACAATCACCGAGTTCTTGGGGATGCTGGAGAAGGCCGACTGCAGCGCGCTGTCGTCCTTGATCTCCCGGAGGTTGATGTAGTAGAGGTCGCGGTTGAGCGACGAGGACAGGGCGTTGACCAGGCTGGACTTGCCGGTGCCCGGTCGGCCTGAGAACAGATAGCCGCGGCGGTAGGGAATGCCCATGCGGGCGTAGAACTCGCGATCGGCCGTGAAGGTGGCAATGTCCTTGCGCAACTGCTTCTCCTGGGCCATGTCGAGCGAAACGGCGTCGATGCCGCGGCTGGATAGATGCACAGGCAGCGTGGGTCAGCGACGAAGCAGATGACCAGGGCGACGATGGGTGCTGTGTCGGTGCGATGGACCGAGGCATGTGCTGGCACCAACGGAAGCGACCCGATCCCGGCTGCCCGATTCACGGTGCATGGCTCACCTCGAGTGCAGAGTGCAGGTCATGTTCCAGTAGTATGAGCCGGCGTCCCAGGAGGCAGCGACTCGCTCGTAGCGGCCTCGGGTCTTGTTGCGCTTCCGATGGCGCTCGAACTGGCGGGCGACCTTGATGACCCAGTTGCGGATCCACTCGACGTTGTACTTTTTGCCGGGGGTCTCGGGGCAGATGACGATCGTGGGCTCGGCTCCGGCGCGCATCGAGCGAGACGACTCCGAGTTGTTGTTTTCCTCGCCATTGTCGGCCTTTTCGAACCAGACGCGGAAGGTGTCGCCGTCATCCTGGAGCTTCATGCTCTTGCTGTTGTCGACGGGGAGGATGTTGAAGTCCGAGATGTCCTCGTCATCGACATCGTCTGAGTCGTTCGAGATGGCGCCGTCTGCACCGAGCTCGCTCTTGCCCGGCTTGGCGTCGCCCTCAGGCTCCTTGGTCGGGTCCGACTCTGAGGCTGCGGGCTTGCTCATTGCTGCCGAGCCGGCAGCGAGAGTGCCAGAGACGCCGGCCGAGGACTCGAAGGGGACGAGCCGGAACTCGCCGACCTCCTGGCCCTTGGCCAGCTTGGAGATCAGCCAGGCGAGCGACAGATAGTGCTCGTTGACACAGCGCTCGCCGTACGAGTCGATGCGGAAGTATTCGACGCGGAGACTGATGTCTTCGGAAGTGAGCATCCAGCTGCCGATGTTGTCCCAGATGTACTTGGCAAGGGCGAGGCCGATGGTGACGATGGCGGAGGTTGCTGTGGGGCGAGTCGAGAGTCAGCACTGCGGGAACGGACAGTCACCCGAGAGACAGAGCCACCCCGAGGACATGCTGCTGTGCGGAACGGGAGCAGCACCGGGGACAGGCTCGTCTCGGCTCGTCTCTACTCGGCTGCACAACACTCACTGAACATGTCGACGACGTAGATGCCGGTGTTGATGTAGTTGCCAAAGTGGACCGGGACCCAGGCCAGCAGCAGCATCTGCAGCTGGGACTGGCTGAAGAGATCGTAGATGGGCTTGAGGCTGCCACCGGTCAGCTGCTGCTGCAGATGGGTCCAACCGCTGTTGGCGGCATGGCCGAGCGAGACGACGTGGCTGACGAGCAGCGACGCCTGTTCGTGGGCGAGGAAGGGCAGGAGCCAGAGCAGCCACGACTCGGCGGCGGATGCAGGCACGGGCGTCATGGATTGGATGAGGATGAGATGAGATGGAGATGGGTGGTTGGCAGAAGTCGAAGCGAGTGAGGGGGTATTTATATCGACAAACGGAGCCAGAGGCGTGGGAAGGCGAAGCACCATGGGAATGGCAAAGTCGCTGGGACCCATGTGTGGCTGAGCTGTGGCTGTGTTGTGTGACAGCGCAATCCGGATCGAGCCAGGTGCACTGGATCCGGAGCGATCCGCAAGCACGTGGACTGGTGGTTGCACGTGTGTGGTGTGGTTGCACATCAAGGCAATGATGTCGTCCATCGACAACCACTCACTCACCACTCGCTCACTACTCACCACGTCCAGACCAGCTGAGTCCAGTTGGGCACATCGGAAGATCTGTGTATCTCCTCTGTGTCGCTGTCTCGATCACCAATCCTATCTCTATCTCGGCATTGGATCTGTGGGTCCTGATGGTGATCATCATGACAGCTGTCGATGGAGGACGGCGTTGCAGGTCTGAGTGAGTGAGCTGCTGCCAACCAATCGATATCTAACGCTGGTGGCAATGACAGATGCTGGATGTGTGGGAATGCGGGTGACACGTATTGATTGACTGGCACTCGATCCATGGATCCAATGCGATCCTGGTTTCGTGACTGTGCCACTCTCATTCCATTCCACCCATCTCATCGCCTCATCGCCTGGACATCATCATCGCACTCTCCTCATATCCTAGTCTGTTGCATCCCTCAACCAACATGGCTCACCCGGCCATCGATGAACACTACCCAGATAGATTCACCATCATATGCTGCAACGACAGTTTCCAGCTTGCCCTCGATCACAGCAGCATCAAGTCCCTCCTCCAAGTTTGCAGGCGTGCCCGACTTCTCCTGAGCTTCAAGGTTCCTCGTTTCCACTCATGGTGTCAGACTGCAGGGCTATGCAATCCAGACGGACAGATAGAGATCGGTCTCACACCGAGCGACCAGATTGCCCTCTCGCCGCACTGTGATGATCAAGACACAGCCGACCGATCCTGGCTCGTTGCTCAGGCAGACCAGGGAAACGCTGCCGCTTCATACTTCCTCTCAAGGATCCTTCTTGCCGACCTTGTAGCAAGTAATGTATGGCGGCTCAAGCGGATAGTCGCACTCCAGCCCATCTTGCGATTCTTACACTCAGCAGCCCAGGCAAACCACACGATGGCACAGTTCCGCCTGGCCAAGTGCTATCTCTACGGACTCATGGTCAACCAAGACCACACCAAGGCTGTCAAGCTCTATCGCAAACTTGCCGATCGTGGAATCTCTCAGGCTCAAATTGCCCTCGGTGGATGCTATGAGAATGGTGAAGGTGTCGATCAAGAGTATAACACAGCCATCGAGTGGTACTCAAAGGCTGCCGACCAAGGCAGTGAAGACGGCCGGCACCATATCGTGTTCCTCCAAGGGTGGCTCTCGTTCATCGGCCATGATGTCGAACAGAGCGACGTTAATGCGCTCAACCACTGGCAGGAAGTCAGCACCCAGTCCACCGATCCGATCATCAAACCCATCGCAACTCACATGGTCGGATGGATGCACTACCTTGGCCGAGGAACCGTACGCGACGAGCCAAGGGGTGTCAGGATCATCCGAGAGAACAAGTCGGACCGTTTCAAGCTCGGAGAGTCCGAGAGTCTGGCTGCATACGGTGATGCCAACTCCACCTCGCCCGTTGCCCGCAAGCTCTTCCAGTTTTGCCAGTTGGGATCAGATCGTGACTGGCTCTGCAAGCACTTCATGGCTCTGTGTCTGCACCATGGTTTCGGCACTACCCAGGACCGGACGAAGGCAGCTTGTATCTTTGAGCAGCTCGCCAACGACGGCCACAGCGACAGCCAGTTGCGGATCGGAAAATACCTCCACTGGGGCCTGGGAGTATTGGAGGACCGAATTACGGCATTCGAGTGGTACAGCAAATCGGCCGACCATGGCAATTCGTACGGGCAGTGGATGACTGGTGTATGCTACTACTGGGGACACGGAGTCATCGAGGACGGAACCAAGACAGTCGAGTGGGGTCGTAAGTCGGCTGAGCAGGGCAATCGACAAGGACAGTACCGACTCGGTGAATGCTACAGAGATTATGAATATATGCCTGAGGACATCGACGCTGCCGTCCTCTGGCTCCGCAAGGCCGCCGACCAGGACTTCCAGCTTGCCATCGACAGCCTCAAGGAACTCGGCAAGTGGCCCTGATCCCGAGTTTGACCGACGTCCGCCTCGGATCCTTGATTGACACTGTGTACTATCGAATGACTCGGCTATGACAACTCGTAATAGTTCACAGTGCATTATAGTCAGCGAGGACCACAACAGGTGTGCATGAGCTTGTTGTCTAACCCACTGCCGGATACCGTTTGGTACAAAGGCTTGTTAGAGGGCAGCACTATTTGTATATCGGATGTATTCAATGTCAAATACAACATCACTGCTTCATCGGATCCACTCTGCAAGTTCACTTCTTCGTATCGTGGTGTCTCGTTGAGACGCTGAAAGTGCAATTTTTTCTGGCTGTTTGCATGTTCAGTGTTGAGTCATGGTTATTTGGAAGTGGTACTTGAGAATCGAACACAGAGATCAATGCCACTTGCCGAGTTCCTTGAGGCTGTCGATGGCAAGCTGGAAGTCCTGGTTGGCGGCCTTGCGGAGCCAGAGGACGGCAGCATCGATGTCCTCAGGTATATATTCATAATCTCTATAGCATTCACCGAGTCGGTACTGTCCTTGTCGATTGCCCTGTTCGGCCGACTTACGACCCCACTCGACTGCCTTGGTTCCGTCCTCGATGACTCCGTGTCCCCAGTAGTAGCATACACCCAACCATCCACTGTCCATACGAGTTGCCTTTGTCGGCGGACTTGCTGAACCACTCGAATGACTTCTCGTAATCCTCCGATGCTCCCCAGCCAAAGTGGTAACACATTCCGATCCAGAACTGGCTGTCGCTGTGGCCGTCGTTGGCGAGCTGTTCCAAGGTACCCGCTGATTTCTTCTGCTCCTCCTTGGTTCCATCTCTAAGCAACAAACACACAGCCATCAGATGACTACACAGCCAGTCTTGGTCTGATCCCATCTGGCAAAACTGGAAGAACTTGCGAAATGCGGGTGATTCAGAGTTGATGTTGTGCCAAATCGATGCCAGACACTCATCCTCCCCGAGCTTGAAACGGTCCGACTTGTTCTCTCGGATGATCCTGACACCCCTTGGCTCGTCGCGTACGGTTCCTCGGCCAAGGTAGTGCATCCATCCGACCATGTGAGTTGCGATGGGTTTGATGATCGGATCGGTGGACTGGGTGCTGACTTCCTGCCAGTGGTTGAGCGCATTAACGTCGCTCTGTTCGACATCATGGCCGATGAACGAGAGCCACCCTTGGAGGAACACGATATGGAGCCGGCCGTCTTCGTTGGCTTGATCTGCTGCCTTGGAATACCACTCGATCGCGGTGGTGAAGCTCTGATCGACACCTTCACCACTCTCGTAGCATCCGCCGAGGGCGACTTGAGCCTGAGGGATCCCGCAATCGGCTAGGCTACGATATATCTCGACAGCCTTGGTGAAGTCTTGTTTGACGCCGCGACCGTTGAGATAGCATTCTGCAAGATGGAACTGGGCCATGGAATGGCTTGCCTTGGCTGCCCTCTTCAGATGGTGGAAGATTTGCTGATGCTTGGCATTCTCTTCAAGCTCATCGTCATCGTCTGCTTCTGTGTCGTTCTCAGATTGCAACACCCGAGCAAGGAGATACGAGACCGATGCGTTTCCTTGGTCTGCTTGAGCAACGAGCCAGGATCGGTCGGCTGCAGCCTGATCCTCGAAGTGTAGCGAGAGGGCGATCTGGTCGCTCGGTGTGAGACCGATCCGCAGGTGTCCTTCCAGATTGAGTAGCTCCATGCTCTGACACCAACGGTGGAAGCGAGGCATCTTGGAGCTCAGGAGGGGTCGGGCTCGTTTGCATACTCTGAGCAGGATCTTGATGGTGTTGTGGTCGAGGGCAAGCTGGAAACTGTCGTTGCAGCATATGATGGTGAAAATGTCTGGGTTGTGTCCAAGGGAGAGCTGGTTGATATCGGGGATCGACGAAGTTGCTCTGACTTCAGCTTGGCTTTGGTGGGTGGCAAACGATGCCGTGGCTGAAGGAGGCTCGATCATGCTGGACATGTTGACGGAGACAGGATGGAGGCAAGGGGACGATGGAGATAGACAGGAGACAGAGAGGCAGGTTGTGGCGAAGCAAGCCAAACTCTGGCAAGCCCAACACTGGCCATCGAACACACACTCACACGGAAGTTGTCGGTGATCATCCAGAACGGTCCAAGTGGGACAACCGCAATTGACATCTTGATACGAGTCATCGTGCTCGATTCCACTATCAACAGACAATGCAGCGCAGCAAATCAGCGACGACCACAACGGGTCCGGTGAGTGCTCCTCGGGCGACTTGGGTTCATTCGATGGGAGGCAATATGTCATCGTGGAAAATGCGTGCCCCACGCGGAGTCGAACCTGCGACCTCGACACACCAATCATGCCAAGACGCCAGCCACAGGTGGATCGATCCATGCGCAGCAAATCAGGTGACATCCTCCACAAGGCAGACCCGAAATCTCGTCCACCAGCCACACAACATCCAGCCGACTCGCTGACAACCCGCCATCACCACAAGCCAGCCGACACAGCTCGCAGACAACAACGACCGCTGCACCGCCAGCCAATGCCTGAAACGAAGCAGCCAATGCGACTCAGATTGAGTCAAGCTGGCCGATGTCTTCTGGCCGAGGTCTCTTCCGCAACGCTGTTTGAGCCAGCTCTGCCCCGTTGGTTGCTGGCAAAATGCAGCTTATGAAAGGAGCAGACGGCAGGAATACCATGCAGCCGATCTACAGAGAGCGTCGACGCAGACACAAGTCGGTGAGATCTGCGGAGAGCATATGGCTGCATCCAACAATGGCCAGCAAGAGAAGTGTCCAAACATGCAGCCAACGGGGATCGCCAGCATCTCTGCTCCACAGCCAGCCCCGGAGTTTATGTCCTTGGCACCTCAATGCCGGGCTTGGGCAGTTGAGCCTCAGCGTTCAAAATAGGAACCGATACTGTCCCTGCGTCTCAATTTCCGAGTGTCCCTCACTCCCCACTTTGAGACCAGTCGTATCTTGAACGGATCGTTGTCCCTCGTATTCAGAGTGACAGCTTTGCACTGCGCCTCTGCTTTCCTTGAGCTCACCTCGACATCATTTCCTTGCTGTTGAGCACCCTTTGCACTCTAATATCACTTTGACCGCTCCCTCTCGGCTTGACATCGGACACGCTGTATTCCAGTCCTGTCATCTCGCTCGTCCCTGGGCCCAAGTCTTGGGCTGGGACACTTGCGTTCCCAATCGAGCCCCTTCGTTGGGTACTTGACAGTAATGTGTGGTCGACTCGGCGTTCAAAGCAGGACTGTGTTGAGATTTCGGATGGTTGTGCCCTGCCAGCGGCACTCCTGTTTGACTACCCAGCCTGCACAGCGAGATGGACAGCTTGTTGGCATGGATTGACCTTTGCGATTGTATCAAGAGGCATTCAACACTGTGTCGATGGGGCTGCCTTTCCGACTTGTCGATGCACTCTCTCGGTGCGGCTGCCGAGTTCGGCAAATCCTCGACCAGGCTTTGGGCAGGCTTGCGAAATCCGCCACCAGATTTGCCCCCTTTCTGCCCCTCGTCGCCCTGATCTCAACCTGCAATGTTGACGGAGGTCTTGATCCTCCTTCTGACGGTCCTTGTGGGCCTGCTCTCGCTGTTGTTGCTCAAGAAGGACACGACACCAGGTCAGCGACAGCAAAGTGATAAGCTGATATGGACTCCTCGATGACGATGAACGGACTCGGCTGCACATCTTGGAGGGTGTGGTGTTCTCGATGAGTGCCACGCAACGACGCTAGAATGGTGACTTGGATGTTCGTGGTTGGTCGTCGCTGGAGCCATTGATCGACCCAATCTGACTCGACCTCGGTTTTGGGCTGTCTATCCATCGACGCATACATGACAGGAGAAGCACAGCTCGCTGGACCAAATGATTCCTCTGTTGAAGCGATCGGCCAGGAAAATGGCCCTCTGATGAAACCAACGGACTCGCAAAAAGGCAAGAGATCGACCGATGGCTCGACCCAAGGTCCCAGTTCTCAAATACAGCCCAACGAAGGATCACCCAAACATTCCCTTGGACGCGAGCTATTACACTCCAGCGACCCCCACACAGCATTGGGAGTGCCAGAACCAGTATGAAAAACACGACGTCTTCATCAGGTTCGTGGCACTGCATCGGCATCTGCACAATTTCACGCACCTAACTTGTGTTCTGCAGCTATCGAGTCCAAAGCGATACGGGGAACGCAGATGCCTTGCACGGAACCCTCGCGAATACTCCCCGTGGCCAAATGGCCCTCCATCCATACCTAGACGTCCAGTGTCTCTGTAATGGCATGGACTGGGAGCAGGGTTTCATCAATGGCCTCTACAACTCCAGTGTCGTGGTCGTTATACTCTCTGAAGATGGTGTGAAGCGGACCTTCGATGCGCACAACACACCCGACAATCAGTTACTGGAGGTGGGCTGTGGCTTATCCGGATCTAAACTGCCAGGCAATCCGGTAATATTGACACTCTGATTCCCTACTGATCCAGCATGCTCTCAAGCGAATGAAGGACACTACCACCACCGATCGCCTCGTCATCATCCAACCTGTCCTCATGTGGTCCACTCGAATTGTCGGAGACGAGGTCTTGAAGAAGGAATACTTCCCACCAGTCAATCAGTTTCCGAGATATCCTCCAATGCACAGGTCCAGTCCGCTGTTTGATGGCAAGCCCATGACTATTCAGCAGACAATTAAGGAGTTGTTCAAGCTGCAAGCACTCAAGGCTGTCGATACAGCCGCTCTCAGACAGTAAGTGTGAATGACTTTAATAGCGACTCATCCTTATCGCTGACGAGCAGTCGCCCCCTCCAGCCTGGCTCCTGCGTTTCGAGAGCTTGTCACCAAGACCAAGACGGCAGCAGTCCAAGGAGCAACATACCACAAGGATAGTCCCATCCAGCTCACTGCCGAACAGGATTCGCTCTTGCGATCCCTCCTCGATCCTGTCGACTCGGCCCTGGACAGAAGGGCACTCGAGGATCTGTATGTCGAGGGAACCCGCCAGTGGCTGTTCGACCAAACAACCGACTGGGTCAACCAGGACACCACCGACACTGTCCTGTGGGTCAATGCCGTTGCTGGAGTGGGCAAGTCTGTCGCTGCTGCCCAGATCGCCAACATCCTCACGGCCACCAACCAGCTGGTGTCGGCGCTGTTCCTCAAGTACAACGACATCCGCAAGAGCGATCCACGAGTGGTGCTGAACACCATCGCATACGGTCTGTGCAAGTGGTACTCGCCGATCGGCCGCAAGCTGCTCGAGGCTGGCCACTCCAAGGACAATCTCGACAAGATGAGCATCCCCGAACTGTTCAAGGCCGTGATTGCCGATCCACTCGAGGCCATCGGCGACTACAGACCCAAGGGATCGGTGATGATCCTGGTGGATGCACTCGACGAGTGTTCTCCGCGCGACCAGCTGCTCGGTCTGCTTGCCGTGCGCTTCGTCGAACTGAACAGGACCCGTCCGTGGCTCAAGCTGCTGCTGACATCCCCGACCCGAGGACGATATCAAGGCAGCATTCGATGGAGTCCCGACCAAGACGATCGAACCCTCGAGCGAGGAGAACATCCGTGACCTCGAGGTGTTCATCCACCACCGACTTCGAGTGTATGACATTCTCAGTGACTCGAACCGCACCGAGGCAGTCGCCATCCTGCTGGACCAGTCCAAGACATTCGTTTGGATCAACCTACTCCTCAACACCGTCGATGCAGCATCCAGAGACGGCCCAGTGACACTCGCCACGATCAAGGACATCAACGACAGCGCCGCCGATGTCGGCCAGCTGTACCACAAGACATTCGCCAAGATCCACTCGCAGTCGAGCCACCCGGCCGAGCTGGTCACGGTGGTGTCGGCGATCGCCACGGCCCAGTCGATCCTGACCCCGCAGATCATCGCCGATGTGTTTGGACTCGAGATCGGCGTCGTTCGCGAGTGTCTCAAGAGCCTCAGTCTGGTCCTCGATCCAGGCGCCAACGGACTGGGTCCCCGAGACAGCCAGTCCACCAACACCGAGGTCAAGTTCAACCACAAGTCGGTGGCGGACTATCTCCTCGGCGACACATCGGCTGGCCATCCGTGGCATGTGTCGGACTCGTTCCACACGGTGTTTGCCCAGGGATGTCTCGGCGTGATCCTCTCGCACGAGCCAGTGATCAACATCTGCGAGATCTTCGACTTTCACGACAAGATCCCAGACCTCGAGGACAGGGTCGCAGTCAAGATCACACCGTCGCTGCGATACAGCGTCGCCCACTGGATCACACACTTTGTGTGGTGTGTGGACGGAGAGGCCGAGTCGAGTCCGGTGTGGCAGTCGGCCGAGATGGTCGATGTGGCAGCGGTGCTCACTCGGTTCGTCAAGACGCATGTGTTCTTCTGGCTCGAGTGTGGGTCGCTCACACATGTGGTCAAGCCGATCATCGAGCAACTGGCTGTGCTGCGAGGAGTGACCAACATGGCACCCAGCACCATCATCGACGACACCACGAAGGAACTGGTCAAGGACACGTATCGATTCATCCGCGAGTTTGCCGATCCCGTCATCAAGAGTGCACCACAGGTGTACAACTCGGGGTATGCATTCACACCGAAGGAGACGGCGATCTACAAGACATATGCCGACCAACTCGAGGACAAGATCCCGTTCCTGGTCACCTGCGGTCCAGCACCCACCTGGGATCCGTGTGAGATGACACTTGCTGGTCATATTGATGGAGTCAGCTAGGTTGCGATCTCACCCGATGGCAAGTGGATCGCCTCAAGTTCCGGGTCACCACTTGGCTCTAGCGGTAATGCCATCAAAGTGTGGGATGCGACCACGGGTCAGCTAAAGCTCACTCTTGTGGGACACATGGATTATGTGTTTTGCGTGGCCACCTCCCCGGACGGCAAATCGATTGTCTCTGGCTCAGATGACAAGACCATCAAGATGTGGAATGCTACCACGGGCCAGCTGAAGCACACTCTCGAAGGCCACACAGACAGTGTGCTCTCCGTGACATTCTCTCCTGATGGCAAGTCAATATTCTCTGGCTCGGGTGACAAGACCATCAAGATTTGGGATTCTACTACCGGCCAGCTGCATTCACGAAAGGGACACAGAGGCTATGTGAAATCAACAGCCGTCTCGCCCAATGGCAAGTGGATTGTCTCCGGCTCTCGCGACAAGACCATCAAGATGTGGGATGCCACCACTGGCCAGCTGAAGCACACTCTCGAAGGGCATCAAGGCAGTGTGCTTTCCGTGACATTCTCTCCTGATGGCCGGTCAATCGTCTCAGGCTCTCGTGACAAAACTATCAAGGTGTGGGATACTACCACCGGCCAGCTGAAACAGACCTTGGAGGGACACAGGAGAGAAGTGAACTCTGTTGCCATCTCGCCCAATGGCGAGTGGATTATATCTGGCTCTGAAGACACAACGATCATAATTTGGGATGTTGTCACCGGTCAGCTGAAGCAAAATCTTGAAGGGCACGTGGCTGGTGTGAGCTCCGTGGCCATCTCTCCCGATGGTGACGCAATTGTATCTGGCTACGCTGATGGGACTATCAAAGTGTGGGATGCGACCACGAGCCAGCTAAAACACACCCTTGAAGGACACAAGAGTGGTGTACACTCTGTAGGGTTCTCCCCCGAAGGAAAGTCCATCCGATCCCGTGACTGGAATAATGGTCAATTCCTCTGGGTTCTTCAGGATGATCGCTGGATTTGTTCCGAAGAAATTTCTGCCAATATTCTTCCTCAATCCAGCGTCTCTTCCTCCGACGAGTGGGTCGAAATCAACGACTCACCTCAATGGATCCACCACCGTCACCACCCCGTCAAAGTCCCTCACTCGCTCTTTCATGATTGGGATATCCGGGCGCTCACGTTAATGGGTGGACTTGCGATGGTCAAGTCTGCCCCCCCCTTATCATCGTGGTGAGTTGGTTTTGCTCATTTTCCGTATTCTGGTTCTCGACTGACACCTCCACCCCCTCTCCTCAGCCGATATATCCGACTCTCTAGTTGCCCTTGGAGAAGATATGAATGATGCTGAGCTTGGCCTAGCCTCTTCGGGTTGCAGAAGAGAGGGCACACATTTATTCAGAACGAAACACAAGATTACGATGAAAGAGAGGACTGGGTGCCGAGCCATCTGCTTCAGTTTGTTCGATACGTGAGGAACAGATCGTGGTCAGGATGATCATGGAGATTGCAGTGGTAGAGCTGATTGCTGGTGGCGGTCAGCATGGCTGCGTATGAACCAAGAGGAAGCGGACAATGCAAGGGGCGGAGCCCTTGGGGGCGAAAGTGAGAACAGACATACGATGGATGCACCGAATCAGACAATTTCCAATTCCGTTCTTTGCACGACAGCTCGTCATGCCCAAAATGAAACGAGTCGTACCGATTGAGGTATAGACCGTTGCTCACAAGATGCCTCCGGCAGAAGGGAATCTGTCCGGTGGTCGTCTCTGGTGGTGGATGAATTGCTCGAAATAATCCCGCGCCTGAAGCAATCCGCCAGCAAATCCTCCTCCATCTGGCGAAGACGACCGATGCCGGTCGTCTTGGGGCACAGTTCCAGCTAGCCGAATGCTATAACGTTGCAGTCGGTGTCAACCAAGACGTCAAGATAGCTGCCGGACTGTATCAAGCAAAGATGGACGATGCCATGTTGTATTCCTCCAAGGTGGCTCTCTTTCATTGACTATTATGCTGAGTAGAGCAACCTGTCCACCGATCCAATGATCAAACCCATCGCCACGCACATGGTTGGCTGGATACACTACCTCGGCCGAGGACACCGACGCTGCCGTCTTGTGGTATCGCAAATCCGCCGACCAAAGCTTGCCACGGGCGATCGATTCTCTTGAGCAATTCGGCAAGTGGCCTTGGTCTCGAGGCCCTCCGAACGTCGTCTCCCAAATGCTGTGCGGCGACAGACGACACAGGCGAGCACAACACTACAAGCAGAGCATTCAGGCAAACGACATCCAATACAAGCATTAGATTGTTAGACCCCTTGGGCTGTCAAATGGCTTCGATAGAGTGGTGAAATATGAAAGTGTCTATCCCTGTCCTTCAGTATATCTCGGTACCGATACAAAGGGGATTCGTCGACAAGTGAAACCGAGGCTACGGCTCCTGGAAGCCATGGATAGGACCGAGCAATCATATCTAATCAAAGACAGCAGTCCATCGTGGATAATACTCTTGCCTCATCTTTACCCTGAAGGCCGCCCCGTTGCTGGCCAAGTTGCACCGACACTTCTTATCGAATTGGGACTGGATCAAAAACTGGACGCAGGTTTTAGAGTCTAGGCCGCCGAGACACATGATTTTCGGATGGCATCGCCCCAAGTAGTGAATGGCTCTCCCCTGCGAGATTTATGGGCCGTTGCGAACTCTCTGGTGCCGAATAGTGTATTGGTTGGTATCGAGTCTACAGCGTCGGAGCGGGCGGTTTATAGTGATGCTGTGTGGACTTGGATATATGAGCCACCGGTCCTCCTCCTCCACTTTCTCCCTTTCTCCAGTATCTCAGCGTCGCTCTAGTCGGAAGGTGCCTGGCTCCGTATCTACCCTTCTGTCCCCAAATGCTTCGCCCACAGCCGGGCTGGCCTTCCTCGCGGAGCACGCATCACAATCTGCTCAGTATCCTCTTTCTCAGCACTATTTCTGTTCTGGTCAGGCATGTCGGTCTGGTCGATCTTGTCGGTCTGGTCAATTCTGATGCTCACTCTGGCGTTGCGACCAGCCAGCGCGATGCCGGAAGTTTGCATTTTGAAGCGGCCGTTGCCACAACACTGCTTCGGGCGAGAGAGAGAGAGCCATCGGTCGAGACTATTGGGTGGTATGGTATCGGTCAGTACTATTCAGCTCATCGACGACGGCTAAACTGAACCAATCCCTCAGACGGATCACAATAGCACATCCGCCTTGCGCCTCACCTTTCAATCGTCGTCCTGGTACGGTCTTCGAACGATTTTGATGACGCCCTGGTCGATGAGACAGCGGGCAAGCTGGCTCATATCTAGATTGGCGGGAACAGGGTGTAGGGTGGAAAGTGTGCGAGGCAGTCAGCGATTGGAATTCCTTGCTTGTATTCATGTCTCCCCCTCACAGGACGACTGCCACGGTTAAACTGTGGGAGAGTGGGCCCAGCAGTCTCCTTGGCCAACAAACCGAGCCGCGGGGATGGCGCCCAGATCCCCGGTCGACCTCCCCCCCCACCTCGGCCACCGGGCCGCCCCAACAGGCCCGACAGGCCTCCAGGCACAGCATATCCCGCTCGAGCATACCAGAAAATTCCCTCCTGTTGGGAGACTGGAAGACCGAGGATGTGACCGACGAGCCCCTGACGGGAATGGGAAAGGCATTGTGGCTGTGGAATGTGAGGGAGGGAGTTCCAAGTCGTCCGTCGAGGCACACAAGCAGAGGGAGAAATTCGGGAATGGCGGGTGTCAGTGCAGATCTCGATCGATATCATCCAACGGATCGGAAACGAGTAGGCTGGCCCTCTTAATGACGGATCGCAGGCCGGCGACGGTGTGCTCAAGCCACGCATGGACAGGGGCATGGTAAACGTAGCTCGGTAAGGCCGAGGGTCCCGACGAAAGCGACTCGTGTAAATGACAGCCGCGAACCAGCCAAGATGACAACAGCCATCAAAGAGGATAGCAACAGCAATCAGAGCGGATGGCGACAGAAATCAAATGAGATGACAACAACAATCAAAGGGGATGACAGCAGCGATCAAAGGGGATGACACCTGTGCGGGAGGCGACTCGAACCCGCTGCCCTGGCTAGGGCGAGGCGGGCCCAATCCTCTGTGGATACGTACAGCTTTAGATCCACCAGATGGAACCGGAGGCGGAAGGGTCCTTCGCCCCGGACGTTCAGGTTGTTGAAGACGAAAAAGACGCCCGGTCGTCCCTCGGTATCGCGAGCGTAAATGCTCTCGGAGACGGTTTGTCCAAAGAGCGCTGGCGGAGGCAGCCCAGCTTCGCCATTCAGGTTGCCGGCAAGCGGCTCCACTGCTTCCGGGAAGAGCTCAGCATGAACTACAAAGCGGTGGGGTGCAGCAAAGGCAGGATGTGCGCTGTGGCAGCAGGCGGTCATGCCGATCGAGGGAGAGAGAAGGGGGCAGCCTTAATGCTTTGCTGCGTCTCTTTGCTGTCCACCAGACGCCCCAAACGCTCCAGCATCCCGGATGCGAGCACCCCCTCTCCCACAAACCACAAGCGGGCACCCACCTATTGTTGAATGTCACTCCACTCTGGTCTGTGAAGACAAGTCTCAAGATTGGCACAGGGCTGACGGAGCAGCTGGCCGCCGTGGGGATGCACCTCGGGGTGCGCTCTGGGTCGGGCTGGTCGATGATGATGAGGCTATACTCGCCAAGAGGATCACCGTCTCCAACCTAAGAGGAAAGCAGGAGATGCATCCATCAGCGCCGTGATATCAGAAGCTGAGCAGGGGGATCGTGAGGGGCTATCGAGGCGAGACTCGGTGACTGCGTCCCGAATGGCGCGATGAGCGCCGGAATGATGGAGCTCTCTGCTCAGTTTCCGGCATCCGCGCAAAGGGGCTGCAGAGGCTTTAACCGATGTGGGGGGGGAAGTAGAGAGCCGGTTCCGGTGCAGGTTGATGCAGTGCATGCAACAAGAGGGTCGGAAAAATAAAGATGGAGACCAAGGCACAAACGAGAGACGAACCTGGAGATAGTCAGGCCGTGGGCCAGAGCACAACATAGCGGCAGGGTCGAGCAGCTGGCTGTTCCAGTTTGGCGAGGGAGACTGGCGGCACCACCGAAATTCTGTTAGCGGCCCCAGCAAGCAACGGGATGGGCTGGGTCGGCAAGGCTGCAGGGGGGGGGCAGGCGCGGGTTGGTAGCAGAGAGGAGGCGCTGTGCCGAGCGACCGGGATGGTGAAGCGCCAGCCGGCACCACCCGAGCGACGGCACTGATGCATCGCTGCCGGAGAGGCGCAGGGTCCTGCTTATCGCTTGGTGCGGTTGGGTTGGGGGGGGGAAGTGCTCGAGCGCATGGCCATCGAGGAGCCGCCGACCAGCCGGCCGGAGTATGCACATACCGCAGATGGAGTTGGCGGAGCCTTGGGCGATGCCGGCATGACTTGGTGATGGTTGAGGTACCCGTGTTTATGGATGAGCATGGGCAAGACGATGCAGAGCCGAATATGTGGCCAAGATATACCCCAGCTGGTCACTCTCCACCGCCGATGGGTATCCAACTTGCAAACATGCATGGGGGCTCGCCACCCAGGCCGCTTCGGCTCGGAGATGCATACATCCGTGCCCGCATCCGCTCTCACGCGCAGGGCTCATGACATGGGTGTATTCATGAACCTCGCTTGCTATGCACATTCCATCGGCAGGCGGCTCAGTGTGTCGCCGCATGGTATCTCTGTCGCAACTTGTCCCTAGCCAAGGCGGCGAGATGTCGAGAGCGTTGGACAATAGCGCCGAGATTCCCGTCGCTGCCGCCGTGGGTGCGGTACAAACTGTCAATCCGACAAGACAGCCGAGCATATCGCTTGGATACACCTGTCTCGTGGGTATCAGGCCTGGCGACTTTACGGACGTGGTCCTGATCTTTGCGTCGAATAGGACGCAGGCTCGATCGCAACGGCGAGGCCGAAGCAAGATGGGGGATCCGAGAGTGCTCGGCCTGATACCCTTGGCTTTCAAGCTCGGGGCACTGCTTGCCTTGGGGCCGCTCGCCGGCGGGCTGTGCTACACTTGTGCCATATGCCGAGGCAGTGCATGAACTTGCTTCCAGGAGGGGTCGGAAAGTTGCACACGCTTCCTCCGTGCTTGGGCTTGGGCTTGGATGGACTGGGTGAGCGGGGTGGACTGGGTGGATTGAATGTATGCCTCCCCACCGTTGAGGCATGTGGCTCCTGCCCTGCGGTCCAGCGACGCAAATAAGGGATACCATGTTGGTGTAAGAGGGGCGACAGGGTATGCGGTGTCTCCAGGCAAGGGGGTCACAGCCGCTTGTTCGGGCTCGCCATGACGGCAAGTTCGGCTGATGAACGGCGCACCCCAAGTCGATGCGTAGCCGCCAGTCTGCCGCTAAAATCGGAATCTTTGGTCATTTGGACGAACCTGAGTCTCCGGATGTGGGTGGGAGATGGATGCCTCGCGGTTTGGCATCTCCGAGCTGCCTGGCGTGCAGGGCAAGTATTGATCAAGGGTTGGGATGTGAGGAGTAGGTCGCTCCATATCCTCGATCGTAGCCATAAACTTTTTCACGAAGCAGAGGTGTCAGCCCAAACGAACCCGTCAGTGACCGAGTCCAGCGATTCCTCAAGATTCGCTCTGGATCTGGTCTGTTGCTGTGCATCGAACAGTGGTCAATGCTCGATCTGAAGGAGGGTTGGGGGCTGTGAGGCTGAGCTTACCAGGGGATGATCTCTGCTGAATGTGCAAAGAACGGGCTCGCTTTGATAAGGAGCAGCGCAAGTACACCAGCTCCTACTGGCACTGGTGCTGATAGCACCGCCGGCAGCGATATCAGTAGCGATGTTGATGTTGTCGCCGCAACTGGTTTTATCGGGTTGGCAAGCTGTCATGTGTCCCTCGAATGCAAGTATCTGCTCAGGGTGGTTGTTCAGAAGCTGCCACACCAGAGGATCGATAAACTCAGGACCAAGCGAGCCTCCAGAGCCAGGGTGCGCAACAGCATCTGTTGGCGAATGCAGGACGGTCGTGGCGTCCCAGGACAGGCTCGGCGACATTCCGGGAGAACAGGCAGATAGGGCACGGAAAGCCATCTCCGAGTTGCCGTCTTCTGCGCTTTCAATAAGCTTAGGCGAGCCCGAAATGGGGTTGGGCGACCAAGGACCAAAGCTGGCAGAGAAGTCGTTGTCATGGTCGCCCGAGTGAGGCCCTGAGAGGACAGCGACAAAGTCCAAGATATCTGCCCCGAGTCCCGGTGAGCCAGTATCGCAGTACTCGCCTGCAACCGTGACTGCACCGTCGCAACTGCTGTCAGAGAACACGGCCCCGGGGCCGTCATCGGGACAGGCCGGCAAGACGGGGTGAAGCAGGGTGTCGCCTTGGATGCCGTTGGGGTCTTCTTGGCTTTGCTGTTGGCCCATTTTCGCTGCGGGAAAGCAGTGCAGACTCGATTTCGGCTTCGGGATGCGGTTCCGCTTCGCTGACCGGTTGGCGATCCGCACCGTGGTTGCTTTTGGTCGGTCGTGAGCACAGTGATGAGCTTCGGGGACTCTGGCTCTTGCTTCGGCCTGAGACAACAGACGGAGAGAAGGAAAGCAACGGTTTCAGCCGGCGTCGATGATCTGGTGCAGGACTGCCCAGAAGTCTCCCGACCGACGCTGTGAAGGAGATCTGGACAGGCAGCGTGCGAATGCTGATCCTTGCTTTGGCCGCAGGAATCAAGAGCCGCCCGATGGCCCACAGCGGCCGCCGTCGGTTCCTGCTCCGAGATGCGAGCGCAACAAACACATCGTCGCAGGCCTACTTCGCTTCGGGCAGCTTGTCGTTTGGGTATCGAGCTTGCCGCCGATCTTGCAGGAAATGTCTCCTCGCCAAAGGATGCGCAAGAGCAGCGTCGAGGCGGCGATGGTCCTTGTCAACCCGCTTGACAGGTTTTGCACCGACATCGACAAGGGCAGGGTTCTGCTGTCCGGACGCTGCCGATGGCGATGAAATCACGGAGTGTCGTCGCTCGTCGGATATGCCATTGCGTCGTCGCTGGTCGGATATGCCATTGCGTCGTCGCTGGTCGGATATGCCACTGTGTCGTCAATGGACTGCCCAGATCGATTTCTGCGCCATAGTGTGCCCTGCGCTTGGCCCACTGCCGATATTCAGAGCCTTCTCGACCTGCTGCGATCGGGAACGTCAGAGCAGCTGTGCTCTTGGCCATCCCCTCGCCGGGTCAGCAATCCTTCGGGTCCAGACGCCGGCCGTCTGCGGCGAACGGCCGGGAACAGCAGGCCGATGCTGCTGAATACCAATCACACCTTCTGGTGCTGCCCGCCGCCCTCCGCTCCCAATCACAGCAGCATCGTTTGTTGGATGTGCAGGCCAGGAATGTGCCGTCGACGAAGCTCTTTCGGTCCTCCACTGCCATCGGCTCCGTCGACTCTCTGGTCTCTGTGCAATCGTCCCTCGACAACCTCCCAGCCAAACTCAACCCAGAGTATCGATTGAATTGATTGTCGCTGAGTCGTAACGCCTGTCGCTGTTTCCACTGGCCTGCTCCGACTCGCTGCCTCGACTGCCCTATCCAAACTCGCTGCACCGCCAAACCCCATGGCCGAAAGCTCAACCGCAACAGCAGCAGCAGCAGCGGGCACCTCAGCGCCTGCTCCGGCCGCACCGATAGTGGCAGCAGCCGCCCCCGTCCCGCTCGTCATCCGAGTGTCGATGCCGAATCTGGGTCTGCAGAAGGCCCTGCGGGTCAACAGCACCGACACCGTCTGGTCGCTCAAGCGGCAGGTGATGGACAAGCTGGCATCCGACGTGCGGGATTCGCTCAACTATGGCTTGTTTCTGCCCGGCGTGGCCGGCAAGATGGGCAAGTTTCTGGAGGAAAAGCGGGACATTGCCAGCTACGGGATCGAAAATAACGTAAGCGGTGCGAGAAGGAGAGGAGGGATGGATCATCGGCCTGCTTCATCGATCCAGCCGCAGGCGGAGTGAAATGGGGGGGCTTTGGGTGTGTCGATGACTCCCCACGGCGCGGCACGGCGCTTCGACCGATCGATCGATCGATCGAGGCCGATTCTCAGATCCTCAACCATTCCCACAACCCCGTCAGCGGACGCTGGAGTTTGTGCCCAAGGCCAGAGCCCATGTCGCCAACTCCGAGGTTCTCGAGCCCAGCACCCTCAAAAAGGTCCAGAAAAAGTTCCTCGAGGACATTACCAAGGGCAACATCGAAAAGGTTGTCGAGAAGGGCCAGAAGGGCCTCGATCCAAACTTCTGGTCGGACAACGGCGGTAAGCTGGTCTGGTCTGGTCTGCTCTGGTCTGCTCGGCCCTGCGACATGTGTTCCTCCTCCTTTGCTGTTCTTTGCGCTCCTTGAGGGACCAAGCGATGCTGACCCTTGACGTTTGTGCTGCATTTGACGTTGGTGCTATTCGCCATCTCTGGTGATGACACACTTAACTGTCGGTCGGGCTGGTCTCGCGGCCTATGGATGTCTCCGGCTGTATGTGCGGTCCTGCAGATACATGCTTGAGCATGGCGGTCATGTTCAACGACCGCGAGATGATGGTCGTGCTCATGGAAAACGGCGCCTTTCTGGATTATCGTGTGAGCGAGAAGGACACCTGGAAGACCCCGCTCCACATTGCAGCCCACCACAACAAGGTCATTGGGCTCCAGGCGAGTATCGCTCCACAGACTCGGTAGTTCCGGATCAAGCTTGGCTCTGGACGAATACGAGCCCGGTGGCGCCCACTGCGATTGCGATGCTCCGGCTCTTTCTTTGGTCCAGCAGCACCGGCGACTTGCGCTGACCTTGTCTGCATCCACTTCCTTGTCGGTATCCGCTTCCACAGGCTCTGCTCGACTTTGGCGCCTGGGTCAACTGCGTCGATTCGCTGGGACTCACTCCGCTGTGGTACGCCGTTGCAGGAAGCCACCTTGAGAGCGTCCAGAAGCTGCTGGCCGCCAAGGCCGACACCGAGATCTTTGATGACAATGGCAAGGGGCTGCTCCACCAGGTAACGGATGGAAAGATGGACTTACACTCTTGGTCATGTCCGCGGCAGCCGGTATGGTGAACGCTGGGTTCTGATGCGTTTCCGATAATCTACCGGGACGACAACTGGGTCAATCTATTTGGGCGATCCGCCGGGAACAACACCACAGGCATGTCTCAACGACACCGGCTCGATCGCTGGTCTCCTCATCGACTACGGCGCCAACATAGAGGCCACCAACAGCGCCGGAAACACCCCGCTCCATGTGGCCTGCAGCCGGAACTCGAGAGAATGCGCCCGCTGGCTGCTGATGCGCGGAGCCGACCGCACCAAGGTCAACAAATCGAGCCAGACGCCTCTGCAGGTCGCTGTGCTCTCGGGAAATCTCGAGCTGTTTGAGTTTGTCAAGGCATTTGACGAGAAGGACATTGGTGGGTGAACTTTGGTGCCAACAAGGCGATGGGAGACTCGCAGGATCCATGCTGTGCAAGTCGATGGGGCGGGGTGGCTCTCGCTGTCTGCACATGTGTGTGCTCGATCGCAGATTCCCACGCCTACTGATATGCCGGCTGATATGCCCGCTGCATCCTGTCCGACCTCCTTGCAGTCCCCAGGCCCCCCAACATGTTCAGCGAGGACGCTCCTCCCCTGCCTGTGCTGGCATCGCGCAATCATGGATCCGTTGGGGTCATCCCAAAGCTCCAGTCGCCATCCATCCGCTCGGCGCTCTCCTACAGCACGCTCTCGGATCACAGCCGCACCAACAGCGAGCTGCACACACCGATGGCCGGATATCAGAAACAGACCCTCCACGGGTCCATCCTAGGCGGCCTGCATGTCAAGGTTCCCTCCGGCCTCTCGGTCGAGGGCAGCTGCTCCAGCTTTGAGGAGTGCCAGCGCACCTCGACGACAAACAAGATGGTCAAGTCCGGATCCTTGTCCTCGCTGGCCCCTGCGAGCGCCGAAAAGGCCCCTCGTCGCAAGTCCGGCATTCTCTCGGGCGGCTCTCCAGGCTCGGCTGTCGGCGGCTCAACCACCGCATTGAGTTCCCCGTCGACATCGGCAGCCTCGCAGAGCGAGCTCCCCAAGCGCCCGTCGTCGGTGTCGCACGCTGCGACGCCATTGTCGATGCTGTCCAAGAAGCAGATGCAGCCAAGAGCCAACGTCCCGCCTCCCCCTGCCAGCCCCCCCAAGGCCGCCGTCAATCCAAACATTCCATCGCCGCCTCCACTGCCCGTCTCAGCCGATCCCGCACCACCACCACCGCCGCCGCCAGCCGTCCCGAGCCTCGCCAATGTTCCACCACCACCGCCGCCGCCGATCGCCGAGGAGGCAGCGTTTGAGGCAGGCAAGATGCCGCGCCCCTTATCCAGCTCCAACGACTCGCTGCAGCAGTCCATGACGGACATTACCACTCCGCTGAGTGCCGGGCCCCTGCCGTCGTCTGCGGGCTCGGTCGGCGTGGTGCTGGGCCGACTGCGCGACCTGATCAAAGCCCAACCGGCAGACTCGGCAGTGCTGCTGGGCGAGTTCAGCAACTTTGAAGATATCTTCAAGGACATGGCCGAGCGGCTCGAAAAAGCCGAGCAGCACGTCCAAAAGCTCGAGGAGGAGCGCAAGAAGCTCGTGACGATCTGAGCGTACCGTTGGCGCGAGCTTGCTTGTTGACGGACGATGGCCCAGGCCCTGCTCCAGGCTCCGGGCTCCGGGCTCCGGGCTCCGGGCTCCTATGGCTCGGGAAAGCAAGTGTCCATGGGGCCAAAGGCAACTGAGCGGATACAGGGTTTCCAAAATGAAATGGGGCATCCCTGTTTTGTGCATGGCTGTGTTTTTTCTGTGACCTGAATACACCCACCCGCTCATTGCATTCATGGCCAAGCACAGCACCATCTTGATATCGAGAAACCACACTTTGTCCGGAGCTGTGCAAGCTGCCATACGCTGTGGGATCGAGGCATCAATGCCTCAAGGAACATGATCTCGGTATGCCAGTCGATCATCGCCACAGGAGATCGACCGGGTGTATTCAAGACCATGCTTCCCAAGCCAACCAAAACCACTCGATTGCCACCCATGACGGGAAACAATCTCACGGCTTGCTCACTGGGGCCTACGGAAGTTCGGCAGGTTTCAGATATCTGAAGCCAGGAAGGGAAGGTGTCCCGTTTCTTTCTGGTTTGACTGTAAACTACTTGGGTCCAATGATAATCTATTGGTGACGGCTCCAAATGCTCGGCGTTTCACAGGACATGAACATTGTGCAAGTGCAGCCGTGTGGAGCGCGATGGATGAAACAGAGCTTTGAGCGGGCTCGCTGACAGACGCCGATACTGAGAAACAGCCGCAGATGCAACAAAAACAGATGCGCACAGCGATCGCTGGGCAAATGACTAAGCAGGACCAGATATGGCTGGGAGTGGAGTGTTGCGCTGGAGACGGAATGTCCACGATACAGCAGCAAAGTGTGGACAAGGAGTTGCTCTTCGAGGCCGTTGACTTGCTCGTTAGTCTGCATGTGCGTCTTTGCGTGCTCTCTGATTTTCTGATTCGCTCGATGGCTCATATCCTTGGTCGATGGCATTCCAGAGGCCAAGCGATTCGAGAAGCTGATGTGGATGCGCTGATGGCTGGGTGGATCGCTGGAAGGCAGCACTACCACTTGACCGCCAGGGGGTTGATGTCATTTTTCTCGATGGCTCGGTACTGGGTATGGAGCATCTGCCGGGCTTTGGTGCTGTCGGGCCCGCCGAGCCAGGCTCTGCAAGGTGATGCGTGAGTGTGGAATCGGTGAATCGAGGTGATGCGGGAACAGAGACGGGTTTGGCGACCAGTCAAAGCGCCTCGGGCTTTGGGCAATCAAGAAGAGCTCGAAGCAGACGAAGGATGCATGGTGGAATGGCTGAGGGGAGGGGCCACGGCTTGCCGACCTGGCAAGTTACCGTGTTCATCTACTGCCAATTGGCCAGCAATGCCGGGACAGCAAATACGGCGGACAAACGGAGGAGATCATCGATACCAATAACGCGGCGACGGCCACGACACATTGGATTTCGATAAGGCTGCAGAAGGGGTGGGTTAGACGCATCCCTGTGACTCACCTGTACAGCTCCACGACGGCAGCATTCTCCTCGGGCATCTGGATGCCACCTTCCCCGGTGCCCACGGAGCGATAGACTTCCTCGACATGGGCAACCCAGGACCGACTCGCGCCGACGCCATTGGTTGCCGCTTGGTTCTCGTCAGCGAGCTGGCTGGATGTGTGGGACTCGGGCTTGAGCTGGCCACCTCCATTGATGCAGCCCGAAGGACAGGCCATGACTTCGACAAAGTGGAACTCGGACTGACTCGACGAGCCACGAACCCTTCGTGCAGCCCCGCCGGCCGTGCGTCCCGCTGCAGCAGGCTTGACCTTGCGCACCAGATTCTGGATGTTTCGGAAGCCATAGGCTGCCACAAACCGCAGCACAACCCCGCCCCTCTCGGGCAGGTTGAGGCAGACCTCGACAAAGTCGAGATTGCGGCCGGGCTTGATCTCGACGCCGTTTGTGCCCATGGCGACGTCGACGGGGGTCAGGATGTGGCCAAACAGCTCCTTTGCGGCGTACCGGAGGACGTAGGACAAATATCCTCCAGAGGACGAGCCCTCGGTCGAGTGCAGCAGTGCAAGGGTGCCGTCCGGGGACTGCGAGGCTTTGGTGAATCTGCAGCAACCACAGCAGCGGGGGCGGAAACGGCCACGGGCTAAAGTCAGCGCACAGCGACATATCCACATGACAGGATGACGGCGATGGGCATCTCAAGGGCTGTGGATGACAGACAATGCTTTCGGCACGGCGCTTACACAGGCTCGAGGGGCACCTCTGGGACGAGCGACAGATCCGTGATGCCTTGCTCCTTCAGAAGCAGCTCGACCTCGCCCGTGGTGATGACACAGTCCACATCCCGGGTCCGCATGACGTCGCTGTAAAAGTCTTCTCGCGAGGCTTCGAGCTTCTTGTCATAGCAGGGCATGACGGAGACATGGTAAATCTTGTTGGAAGGGACGCCCAGTCTCTCGGCGAAAAAGTCCTTGACGATCGAGCCCATGATCTGCTGCGGTGACTTGGTGGTGTCGATGTTTGGGATGATGTAGCCGTGGGTCTTTTCGGCATAGCAGATCCAGCCTGTGGATGGTGGACGGCGGAATACGAGCAGTGGAGCGGGTCAGCGAGCCGCGGGTTTTGAGCAATTCGCGGCGATCGGGGCATGGTGCCGACGGCGATGTGGATGGCGGTGGGAAGAGTGGTGAGGATGGCAGTGGGAATGACGATATGGATGGTAATGGCAGCGATGCAAGCAGCGACACAGCGGCCATGCACCGACCTGGACATGCGCTACTGAGCATCGGAAGCACACCGCTGGACGAGCCGGATGCGAGCTGGCTCTCTTTGAACCGCCGGACGAACTCTCGGGAACACTCCACGAGACTAAAGTCCCGGGAAAAGGCAGTGTCGAAGACGTAGTGGCAGCCCAGCGACTTGAAGAAGGCAGTCAGCCTCCGGTGAGTCTGGAGCGGCAGGATGCTGTGCTTTGCGGCGATGGATGCCCTTGATTGCGGGGAGAGCGAAATGACGATGGTTCGGATGTCGTGCGGGCGGTTTTCCTGTAAGCCCGTGGATCCAAGGCGGCGCAAATGGTAAGCAACAGAGACCCATATCGTGCGATGGCATGGATCGAGTATCGGAAGGATAAGGCGTGAGGAGCGGTGGTGGAAGCTGACGGCTGGTCGATTCGCCTGACGGATGTGGCCTGGAGTGGGTCGATTGACTCAAAGACACAACGACGGAGGATAGCGCAGGGGGGGGGAGTGCAAACCTGGAGGGCCTTCTTGTTCTCCGTCAGCACCGAGTACAGCTCATTATGTGATTGCATCGTGATCAGAACCGACTCGGCCGAGGTGATGCAGCCAGAGCAAGCCAGGCAGTCGTTCAGGGTGATCGAAGCCTCCTCCAGCTTGGTCGACGAGCCGTCGCTGAGGGAGACCTCGTGGTAGGAGCCGGTGTTGTCGATGCGGATTTCGGTCCTGGCCGTGCCGGAGTCATCGGCGCTGCTGGAGGCTGGGCCGCTCGGGGCTCTGGCCGAAGGCACCGGGAGAATGCAGGCCTGCGAGGGCTGGATATAGTCGTTGAGGTCGGTGAGGACGAGTGCGCCGGAGAAGTTTCCCGACATGGCTGCAGTAGTTCTCGATGGGTGGAGTGCCGTTGTTCAGATGGATGGACGGACGGACGGATGGATGAGGGGATGCGACCGAGTCAGCGCTGGTGCAGGACGAGATCGGGCGGTGGCATGGGCATATCGCAGGATTTGTCAAGCGGGCAGCCGATCTCGGGCGATAGCGGAAAACAAAGCCCGTCCGCGGCGCTGGTTGGCCAACCGACCCGATTCGCTGCTGCGCTCTGGCGACAAGGCGGGCATTCTGGCTGGATGTTGTCAATCGGCACTTGCGATGCTGTGGTGTGCTCGGCCGATGATGTACCATGGGGTTGGATGTCCAGGGGAATGCCCGGGGGATGCCCGGGGGATGCACAGGGGAATGCCCAGGGGAATGATCCGACTCACTTGGCTGTCCTTGCCCGAGGGCTTGTGTCTCGCCTCTGTTCAACACGACGTATATATCCGCCGCAGTCCCAACACCCAATGTGACCGATATCTGTGTGCTGTATTGGGGGCTCCCACACGCTTACTTGATCGAAGCGCCGACCACGCTCTTCACCGTGCACTCGCCCTTGGCGGTCTTCAGCACACACTCCTTTCCAGACGACGGCTCCACAAAGCATGCGCGCTTCTTTGCGTCGGTTCGGAGGTGGGGCTGGATGGCCTCAAAGACTTTCTTCTTGGGGTTCAGCTGGGCCTCGGGCTCGCCTGGGAGTTGGATGCAGCCAATGAGGCGTGGGCGGGATTGGCAGAGTTAGCCAGGGCATTCCCGCGAGCAGGTCACTAAGGAAAGTACTGGCATTTTGCGCGCGGGCCTTCTTCTCCTCCGCCAAGATCGATACTCACCCTGGTGTCCGTCAAAGTGGGCTCGATCGCCAGGCTTGCTGCCTTTGGGAGCGTTGATGAGCTCGACCGTGCCGTCGGCGCCAGTGGCCGCCAGAACCATGGCCTGGCTCTCGATGCCTCTCATCTTGGCCGGCTTGAGGTTGCAGAGCAGCAGGACCAGCTTGTTTTCGAGCTCGCTAGCCTCCATGTACTTGACCAGACCCGACACAACGGTTCGTGGAGCACCCTCGCCAAGATCGACCTGCTCAACGTAGAGGGACTCGGCATCGGGGTGTCGCTCGACGGACTGGATCAGGCCAACGCGGATGTCGAGTCGGCTGGGGTCGGGGTCGGAGGAGGCCGCAGCAGCACCTGAAATGGATATCGACGATGTGTTTGCGCCAGCATGGACTCGGGTCAGCGGCAGTGGTGGACGGCGGCAAATCGAACGTTCACACAAGTGCGCGAATGCACACACAGCTCGCACCTGCGGCAGGCTCGGCCTTGGGCTCTTTCTCGGCCTTCTTGGATTGCTTCTCAGTCTTGGAATCTTTCTCGGCCTTCTTGGGCTCCTTCTCAGCCTTGCCGGCAGTTTGGGCAAGCGGAGCGTCGGCAGCGGCAGCGGCAGCCTTGCCCTTGGGGGCTCCAGCCGGGGGCTTCTTTTCCACAGCCGGGGACTTCTTTTCCACAGCCGGCTGCCACAGTTTTTGGAGGTTCCAGGAAAGGATCGTGTCAGGCCGCATTGCATCAAGCCAGACCATATCAGAATTAGCTGGGATCGCACCACGTCAAAATCATATCAAAATCACACCAAATCGGATCGCTGTATACTATGTCATAGCATGCCTGGCCGTGCAAACGACGATTGGGTTGATGGGACAAACCTTTTCCTCGAAAGGATAGTCGAACGAGATGTCGACGAGGTGGTAGTACTCCGAAGGGGTCTTGAGCCCATCGTGGAGGATGTGCTGGATCAGGTCAAAGTAGCGGGTAAAGTTGGCATACTTGATTTTATCAGCGACTGACATCTTGGCCTAAGCGATCAGGAGAAAGTGTGAATCCGTTATTATTGGGGACTGACAGTGACTTGGATTAGAGCCCATCGATCCAGGCAGCGCCGCGATTACAGAATGCTTGCAGGTGATGGTCAGTCGGGAGCGAAAGCAACCCGCAGCGACAGCCCCAGGAGGCAACGTACGGCGGTGGTGTAGATGGCGTCATAGACGAAAATATCGGCCAGGGTGAGGTGGTGCGATACGAGATACACTCGAGACGAAAGCTGGGTGTTGAGATGCTGCAGATGGCAGGCATGGAAGACGGCAGAGTCAGAACATTGCGCCAGACGAGGAAAACCGTCCTCGAGATTGATCCTCGATGCGAGTGGCAAAGGCTTGGGCAGCAACAGTACCTCGACCGTCTCCTGGAGCTTGTCCTTGGAGGTCAAATTTTGCTTCAGGGAGTCGATAGCGGCGAGCTGCCACTGGACGATCTCGGCCTTGTCGGTCTCGGTCGATCCCAGGAGCGACGCAGAGGTCTTGTGGGCAAGGACCAGCGAGTGAGCTTGTGCGAGCAGATCCGTGGCCTGAGCGGCCTTGGGGGTGTCGACATGCAGATATGCGGCGAGGAGAGCAAGAAGATGCGACATTGCAGACAGAGTATCGGCTTATTCGCTGGGCGGGAGGATGCGATCGTGGACTGAGGGCGACGAAGGACGAGCGGTCTTTGGCGCAATGGACGACAGAACAGATCGACCGAGGAGATCTCGCCGAGGAGTGCTGCGCTCTCGGCCATGTGTGAGTCACATGGATGTGCTGCGCACGAAGAGGGATCCATCCACACTCGATCCACACGCACCGGATCGATTTGGCTGCATCCATTCCGCGTGACATCCCAGCAAGCGGTGCCACAGCAGCGCCACAAATGCACCAAATGTCGTGTGATCTGGCTGCGCACAATACCGCGTGCCGTGGCACAAACGCGCACCCTGCACAGACAGAGCCACAGACAGTGCACAGACAGTGCACAGACAAGGCCACAGACAAAGCCACAGACATGGCACAAATCCGCCGTGTACCTGGCGGCTGAGTCCGTTACACCCACCAGGCTGCACACCGCCTGGTCGTCGCTTGGCGTGGGCTCTTGGTGACCCAGAAACAAGGTTTGACCACCGTGGGCGCCAAGCCCGTCACTTGTGCTCGATCTGGGCTTTCGCCGCAGGCACATCCCTGGTTTCCCACGGCGGCTACTCCTGGGGAAACCCGTGGTCCAGCCTATCACCCGGGCGACATTCCATGGTGCAGGTGGCATTGGTGGTCACCTGGGGTCTCTGTGTGAGGCACCGGACCCTGCCTGCCTGCCCTCGACCATCACCGGTCTTGCGTCGTCTGTCCATGGCGTCCCGGTGTACTCTTCACTCGCTACAGCTTCCGCTTGCACCCCGGGCTCGCTCCACCCATACCCCCGCCCACTTGTCCGGTGATGCACCAGGGTCGTCAGGGCTGAAAATTTTGATGCCGAGCAGCATCAGCTGATGAGAGCATGCCCCCTCCTCCGCCAAATTTGATCATGCCGCTTGCGTGGGATGCAGGGCTTGCCCACGCAGGAGCCTGGTAGGTTTGAAGCCATCTCCTGAAAGACACGTCTCTGCCCCAAACCACCTCGGTGTCCAGTTTCGCATATAAACTCCATCGCCGCGCGGCCTTGGACGGTCCGCATCCCTCACTGCCGACGCTCCTCTCCCTCCCCTCTTCTCAACTCCTCACAATGGTCTCATTCAGAGCCGCTGCTGCCGTCTTTGCCTTTGCCGGTGCCGTCGCTGCCCAGTCCCACGCTGCCGGCGACTACCTCTGGCCCTACCCCGCCCAGGTCACCGACAAGAAGGCCCTCATCAGCGCCCGTGGCTTCACTCTCGCTGACAACAGCCAGAACAACGAGAACGTTGTTGCTGCCTTTGGCCGTCTCCAGGCCTCGGCCCGCTCGCGCTTCTCTGCCTCCAAGGCCAAGAACTCGCTCAAGGTCACTGTCTCGATTGCCAAGGATGAGGGATTTGCCGCCAAGGACCTCGTCGGTGCCGATGAATCGTACACCCTCGATGTGAGCTCGAGCGGTGTCAACGTCAAGGGTGAGTTGTGTGCCACGGCGATGCACTCTGATCAGGATGGATGAGATGTGGCTCATGATCGATTGTCCTGCGATGCACGATCTGATTGTCCACGTCCTTGACCGCGGCCATGTCACGCTCACCATGATGTGTATGTCGCACTCACTGACCTTGATACTGTCGCACTCACTGACCTTGATACTGTCCCATTCACTGTCCCTGCCATCAACTGCACAATCCCGCTCCCACTCCCACACAACAGCCAACACCCAGGTCGGCGCCATCTACGCCCTCCAGACCCTCTCCCAGCTCGTCACCAGCAGTGGTCAGGTCGTTGCTGCCACCGTCAACGACGCTCCCGCCTATGCCTTCCGTGGTCTCATGCTCGACACTGCCCGCAACTTCTTCCCTATCGAGGACATCAAGCGCATAATCGACGGTCTGGCCTACTCCAAGATCAACGTCTTCCACTGGCACATCTACGACTCCCAGTCGTTCCCCATCGACTGGCCCTCGTACCCCCAGCTCAAGGCCACGGCTTTCAAGGATGCCAACGGCAACCCCAAGGTCTACACCGAGCAGGATGTCCGTGACATCGTCCAGTATGCCTTCCAGCGCAACGTCCGTGTCATTCCCGAGTTCGAGGCCATCGGCCACAACGCCGTCTTCGCCGCTGCCAATCCTTCCTTCGTTGTGGGTCTCAACCACGCTCCCTGGGATGGACGCAACGGCGATGCCAACAATGTTTCTACCGGTGCCGTCATGTGGGGCACCCAATGGTGCAACCAGCCTCCTTGCGGCCAGATCGATCTGACCAACCAGGCTGCTCTCGAATTCTTCAACCAGCTTGTTGCTGAGGTTGGTGCCTGGTTCGAGGACCCCATTGTTCACTTTGGCCACGATGAGTTCAACTACCGTGTCTATGGCACCACTCCCGACAGCTGGGACTCTGTTGATGTCAATGGTATCTACGAGGTCATGGCTCAGGCCGAGCCCAAGCTCCTCCAGATCGCCGAGACAAACAACAAGCTCTACGGTGCCTGGGACGACATTGTCACCGACTTCAACGTCCAGAACATCATCCCCAAGGACACCTACATCTGGAACTGGCAGGGCGACAACTCGGCCATCCAGAACTTTGCCGACCAGGGCTTCACCAACATCATCGCCTCTCCTTCCAGCGTTTACTACCTCGACTGTTCTCCCACGGCTCGCTGGTGCACGAGCACTTTTGAGCGTACCGTTCCTGACAGTGCCCTCAATCTCCCAGGCTATGCCACCTTTCCCGGCCAGTGGCACAACTGGACGTTCATCTACAACTACGACACCACCGCCGGCTTGACCGACTCTGCCAAGAAGGCCGTCATTGGCGGTTCGGTTGCGCTGTGGACCGAGACCATCAAGCGCCACAACCTCGATCGCTACGTCTTCCCCCGTACCTCTGTGTTCGCCGAGCGCTACTGGTCTGGCCATGCAGCTCCTGCTTACGATGCCGTCAAGACCGCTGCTCGTCTCGAACGTTTCCGCACCACCCTCATCAACGAGCTCCAGATCGCCGCTGCCGATCTCTCTTACCTCGGTAACCAGGAGGGCACCGTCTTCCGTACTGAGTGGTGTGATGCCAACCTTGCCACTCCCGGCCAGAAGACTCACGAGTGCTGCTTCCCTGGCGAGCCCCTCACCGGCCACAACGGCTCTCCTCTCAACACCACCGTTGGTGCTCACTTCCCCACCGGCGACGAGGCCGACTATTGCAAGATCGCCGCCTCCTACAACACCAACTCGTTCACCCACGTTGTCCCCAAGCCCACTCCCTATCCCTACTAGGCTGGATGACATTCAAAACTCTCTCTCCCTGTCCATTAGTGCGCCGCTTGTGATGGGTTTCTGATCTCCTATGATAATACTTTGTCTCCCCATCTAATGATGCGACTGCGGGTTTCTCTGTGCTGTGACGCCTTTGCTGATCTGAAGCGAGGGTGTAATCTTGACAATACAATGCCATACAACGCAACACATTCGCTGTTAGTTTGGTTGTTGAGATCGGTGCGTGGTCAGCGGTACCGTGCGGACCTGCGGATCGATGCTGACCGACGTAACTCTGCTCTGTGGGTTGGAGGTCAGCCCAGCCAGATGAGCCCGAGCCTAGTGGGGCTGCGAAGAGAATAGGCTGAATCTGCATCCGTGCCAGGCCGGAGCCACAGCCCGGCGATCCGCCACAGATGCAGGCGAGCACTGTATCAGTGCGATGCGATGTTCAGATCCGAGGCATTCACGGGTGGCGTTGGTGTGGCAGCACGCGATTGCCTCTGTCCTCGTGGTTGGGCTGGAGACTGGAATCGATGGCCGGCTGGCACAGCACCAAGAATACAGCAACCCCAGGGTATTGTTGCTGAGTCACCCCGGGCGCTCGATGTATAAGAGGGGCTTTCGTTCGCACTGCAACACCGTCGCCCATCCCATCGCTCAACTCATCGCATACGATGTCATCTGCCGCTGGTAGCGAGCCGTTCCAGTGCCCCACGCACGGGCCCAAGCATGCCTTCTTCCTCTCGCATCGGCGCTCATCCGACGAGCAGATTGCCCGAGACCTCAAGCGCCTCCTGGCTTCGGTCGGCCAGCGTCGCCATGGCGAGCCCATCTCGGTCTTTCTCGACTCGGACTGTCTCGACGGGACAGCTGGCGTCTCCACCGATGCCCTTCCCGGCAGCGCCGTTGCCGTCCTGCTCGTCAGCAAGTCGTCCATGAACGGAATGAAGGAACTCGCCGACCAGGGCGAACCCGACAGCGTCGTCGACGAAATCAGGACAGCCCTGGATCTCAAGGATGCCAAGCCAGACCTGCCTGTCCTGCCGCTGTGCATTGCGACTCTGGAGGATGTGGGTATCCATCTGGACGACCTGGCATCATGCCATCATCGGACATGATCTGATATGCAGGGCCCATATCGGATGCCACTCGCTCACTCACTCACTCACTCACTCACTCACTCACTCACTCACTCACTCACTCACTCACTCACTCACTCACTCACTCACTCACTCACTCACTCACTCACTCACTCACTCACTCACTCACTCACTCACTCACTCACTCACTCACTCACTCACTCACTCACTCACTCACTCACTCACTCACTCACTCACTCACTCGCTCGCTCTCGCAGGGTGGCTACATTGACTTCAAGCCGTATATGATGTCTTTCCCCAGCGACCCCAAGTTTGCCTCGCTCAAGCACACCATCGACCGCATGAACCAGATCCAGATGTACGGCTTCCGCCCCGACCAGCCCCACAAGCGTCTCTACCGTCTGCTCACCCTCTTCAGCCCCATCTTCTCCAACCCCGGTCTCCGCGACGCCATCCCCACAAAGTACTATGTCGACAACCTGTTCCTCGGCGACATGGGCCATCTGGACTCGCTCCTTCGTCAGGTCACCCTGACTGGTCGCGCCGTCGTCTCGGGCATGGGCGGCATGGGCAAGTCCGTCCTGGCTCGCCAGTTCCTCCAGTTCATGATGGGCACTCTTGCCGTCAGCAACGACGGCGAACTCGACGGCTTCAAGCTCGAAACTGTCGGCATCAAGCCGCAGTACAGCCGCATCTACTGGGTCAACTGCGCGACCGAATCGACGGCCCTCGACAGCCTGGTCGACATCTTTCCGCACATCAAGCCCGGCGAGATCAAGCAGCATGCCTCTCGGATCCTCTCCCAGAGCCGCGAGTATCTCCTGGTCCTCGACAATGTGGACGACATGGCCGTGGTCGACTCGGTGTTTGAGCACTCTGTCGCGGCCGGATTCAGCGGCGACGTCGTTGTGACGACCCGGTTGTCGGCTCTCGACGAAGGACCCTTCCTCACGGCCCTCGGGGCCAAGCTTGACGACTTCCAGCAGGCTCCACTCCGCCTCGAGTCGTGGAAGAACGAGACAGCCTTTGACTACATCCTGGCGACATCGCCAATGATTGCCGTGAAGGTGGGCACCGACCAGGACCGAGCAACGCTCCGAAAGCTCATGGACCGGATCAACGGATATCCCCTCGTGATCCAGACGGTGCGGATCTATGCCGAATGCAACGACACGCCGATCGACGAGATCGAGGCGCAGTTTGCCCAGGCACTCGAGGAGCAGGATGGCGAAGACGAGACCCGGTCGTCGCTCAAGGTGATCGTGGATCTGTCGATGAGCACGCTGCTGAAGAAGGGTGCAGTGGGAGTCGAGGCATGTCGGCTGTTTGGGGCGATCAGCCTGCTGGCGCCAGACGACATTCCTCTCGAGCTGATCACAGCGATTGCGCAGAAGATGGAGCTCTCGGCCGATGGTGAGTGAGTGACGGCAGAGTTGTGCGAGGGGTGTGGGCGAATATGCTTGACGGCGTGGATGAATGGCAAGCGAATGCCCAAGCGATGAGTAATTGGCGATGAATGCACAAACACACGAATGACTGATGGTGATTGACGAACCATATCTCTGTCCAGCTGCCCATCTCGTCAAAATGGTGTGCGAGAGTGGTCTGCTCCGGCCCGGGCCCGACGAGCAGTACTACACGCACTCGCTGACGCAGAGAGTCGCCCACGAGTGGGTCGTCGAACATGGCGAGCTCAACAGCGACCGGATCGAAGATGCCACTGGCGAAGCGCTCCTAGATAGGATCAAGATTCCATGCAATCGCAAGGACTTGGAGCTTGGTCGCCACCTCGACCTATATGCCCGCAACACTGTTCCCGACATCCTCACCAAGAGACTCCACTTTGAGGTCCTCACCCGCATGGGTCGCGTCACCGAGTCCAGAGGCGCCTATCGGGAAGCAGAGAGCATCTTCACGTTGCTGTTGCCAAAGATCATTGCTTTCCACGGCACACGACATCATAGCGATGTCGCCGCCAATATGAGCAACATGGCCGTCCTCTATTCTGCGCTGGGACGCCACGAGGATGCACTCAAGTACTTTGAGGAGGCGATAGACCTTCTTTCCAACCTGTTTGGAACCCGGCGAAACCTTGCGGTCGCCCGGATTATCGGCAATGCCGGTGATTCCCTCAGAAACCTGGGGCGCCTCCCCGAAGCGGCAGCGCACATGCAAGAATCGCTCGATATCATGATCGAGAGTATTGGAACCCGCGAGCATCCTCTTGTTGCCACGACGCTCAACGGCCTGGCAGGTATCTTGCAAGACCAAGGCCGTTTCAAGGAGAGTTTTGAGCTCTATCAAGAGGCGTATGATCTCATGATCAGGTTTCCAGAGACCAGCAGCGACATTACCATTGGGACCGTGCTCTCCAACATGGGATCAGCCGCCCTGAAAGTAACTCGCTACCAGGTGGCACTCGAGTATCTTCAACAGGCGCTCGATATCCGCCTCAGGGTGTTTGGAACACGCGAGCATCTCGATATCGCCACGACCCTTGGGGAACTCGGCATCGTAGCCTTGCATCTTGGGCAATACGAGAGCGCAGCCAATTATCTCAAAGAGTCGCTTGACATTACCGTCAGGAGCGTCGGGACAAGGGAGCACTCCGACGTTGCCACGGCCTTGACCAACCTCGGCACCCTTGCAAGCTGTCAGGGTCTTACCGCACAATCGCTTGCCCTGCACATGGAAGCACTGACCATCTTTCGAAAGGTCTTTCAAAACAAGCCCCATCCCCTCATCATCACGGCCCTCTGCAACATTGGCGATGTTTCCAAGTCCCAAGACGATCCCGTCGGCGCCTTGTCACGGTATTTCGAAGCCATGGAGATGGCAGCGAGTGTATACAGCACCCGCGACCACCCCAAGATCGCCTCGATTCTGGTCAGGATGGCATCGATTGTTGGCGATATGAATATGTTTGATCAAGCCCGCGGCTTCTACCTGCAAGCCCTCGACATCTATGTCAAGGTGTATGGGACTCGAGAGCATGAGGATGTCGCTCTCTTGCTCAACAACCTGGGGTGTGATGCCCGCGTCGAGGGAAAGCTCGATCAAGCAATGGAGTACCTGCGGGAAGCGCTCGATCTGCGTATCAAGATCTTTGGCACCAAGCTGAACCCCGATGTTGCCGAGTCGATCAATAACATTGCGGCAGTTGAATGGAACCGTGGTCACAGCGACGAAGCCATTGCACACCTTGGGGAAGCCCGTGACATTCTGATCACGGTGCACGGCTCCAAGCAGCATCCAAAAGTTGCCAGGACAATCATGAATATGGCCGAGATCTACCGCAGCCAGAGCCGCTACCGAGAATCCACTGCTGCTTTCCAGGAAGTCATTGAGATACAGATGCAGATCGATGAGAACCGAAATCATCGCAACGTTGTGCGCTCTCTTGACAGTATTGCTGAGATGGCTGAAGATCTGGACGATGTCGACGAGGCTCTGGAGGCGCTCCAAGAGGTCTTGGTCATCCGCAAGTCAAACGGCGATGAGGCCGCCACGATGAAGCTGCTTCACACAATGGCCAAACTGGCAGGCGAACACAGCCGCTTTGTTCAGGCTCAGACATATAACAGCGACTTGCTGGAACTGGCCGTCAGGCTGCTTGGCACCAGAGAACACCAGCTAGTCGCAGAAACACTCAACAATATCGGCCTGGCTTTGTCTGCACAGTCCTCCTTTGAAGAAGCCGTGAAGTATCATCTCGAGGCGCTCGATGTCGCCCTTCGACTGCACAAGTCCCGCGAACACGTTGACGTTGCGAGCATATTTGTCAACCTTGGCAATGCCGAACACGGCTGCGGGCGCTTGGAAGAGGCCCAGCAGAGGTACCAGGAGGCCCTCGATATATTCTCCAAGGTCCTGGATAGTACGGATCACCCTATATTTGCTATGGTCGGAGAGTGTATGAAACAGGTTGAAGAGGACAAGGCCATGCAACTGGCCATGCACGATGTCGCCAAAGTTGATTGCGACGGTCAAGGAATGGACGGTGCTGCCGGGGACCCAAATGTAGTTGCGCCAGCGAAACAACATCAAGCAGACGACTCGTGCGCATCATTCGTGATTCCTGCTGAGCACGACAACGGGATTGGAGCCACTGATGAGAATGAGGAAGAGATCGAGAAAACAATGCCAAAAGATACTGGAGATGCAAACGGTGTCGAGGCCGATGAGAAAGTAAGAGCACAGGAGCCAGTGTCTGATTACAATGCCAACGAGTCAGCTGCCAAGAGATCGAGGGCGGAATCCGTGGTTGAGGATGTCGGGGTAGCGACAACGAGGGTCTGCCAGATCGGCTGCGTTGTAATGTAGCAGGGTCAAACCGAGTGCAGAGGAGAGGATACAGTGAAGAGTCGTTCGATCTGGTCCGGCAATACAGGACCATTTCATAAATCATTCCGATCACACCTATTCCAGGAAGAGTGGGACAGTATCCACTTCAAAGGCACGCCGAGATCATGCTCCTGGCTGTGCTCTTGCTTCGCTGCGGTCAGGCAGCACTTGAAGGCGCTCTCAATCTCGGCGTTCTTGCTGAATATGAGTGGGCCTGCCAAGAAGATCTGCGGGTCCTCGATGCTGTTGCCGTCAAGCAT
The DNA here is from genome assembly GCF_025602895.1 of Polychytrium aggregatum. Classification (NCBI taxonomy): domain Eukaryota; kingdom Fungi; phylum Chytridiomycota; class Chytridiomycetes; order Polychytriales; genus Polychytrium; species Polychytrium aggregatum. The sequence continues at coordinate 85,692 of NW_026516336.1, forward strand.
GTCGATATGCATGTTGTTGTACTGCACAATGTTGTTGGAGTGGTTGAATATGGTGCAGTCCTTGAAGATGTGCTGGTCCGGGTGCTGCTGGCGGATACGATCCATCGCTGCGACTTCGTGGTTGATCTCGCTGTGTTGATGGTGGCAGCGAGCGGTGACTTGGATGGAGGGATGATGGCACCACAGTTGATACAGGTCTCCAGGATATGGTCCTTTGCATAGCCAGCGAAGTAGATTATGTGGGTGGTGTCTTCATCACAAATCGGAGTGGATGAACGGCACCAGGATGGTGTGGATATTGTGGTGGATCTCGAGTGGTCGCCCTGGCGGCTATCATTTGAGTGATTTGACGGACAGGATCACACGGATGTGCGAGTTGGTGCTGGGGTTGACCATGGTGGCATCGTCCTTGTCGGTGAACTGGGCAAGGTCATGGGCTTTGGCGTCGAGATGGGCATAGATACGGACAAGGTCGCTCTTGATGACGCTGGTGTCCTGGCCGATGTGGATCGAGAGGATGTGGTACTTGCCCTTCGTGGTCCATAAAGTACATGGCGAGCTTGATGGAGCGGACCTGCTTTCTCCGGTTCCATGTGGCGAGGGATGGTCTGGATCGTGCTCACTCTTTAGACATCCATGGCTGCAGAACGAGTATCGATTGTCGTGGTGGAGTTGTCGTTGTCGAGTCATTCGATGCTCACTCGGTCGATCAACATCAGCGATTCTTATGGGACAGCACTGTTGTATATTGGATGTATTGGATGAATTGGATGTATTGGATGTACCGGATGTCAAATACAACACCAATCGGCCATTGCCGCTTTCTCGGGATTACTTTGCAAGTCCACTCTTTGGTATCATGGTGTCAGGGATGGGTGTGGGCGGCGCAATTTTGTTGGATGTTGGATAATGTAGCTTATTACTTTGGGAGTGGAACATGGGAGGGACTCGGGGATCAAAACCTTCCCATTTGCCGAGTTGCTTGAGTTGGTTGATGGCAACATTGTTTCCCTAGTCGGCGGACTTTTGGAACCAGACGAAGGCGGTGTCGATGTTCTTGGGGACACCATAGCCGAACTGGTAACACTCGCCAAGAAAAAATTGTCCGTATCGATTTCCCTGCTCGGCTGATTTGCGATACCACTTGGCTGCTTTGGTGTAGTCCTCGGTGACTCCAATTCCATAATAGTAGCAAAAACCAACCATATTCTGCCCATATGAGTTGTCTTGGTTGGCCGACTTGCAGAACCACTCGAATGACTTCTTGTGGTCCTGCGATACACCCACACCCCAGTAGCAGCACTCTCCGATCCAATATTGACTGTCGCTGCGGCCTTCGTTGGCGAGTTGCTCAAAGTTACCGGCTGCCTTCTTCTGGTCCTTGGTGGTTCCGAATCCATAGTACAGACACACAGTCATGAGGTGTCGACACAGCCAGTCGTGGTCCGATCCCAGCCGGCAGAGATTGAAGAATTTGCGGGCTGCGTGGGAGTTGGAGTCGGCACGCGTCCCAAAGAACTTTGTAAGACACTTGTCCTCACCCAGCCTGAACTCATCCGATTTGTTATCGCGGATGATCTTTGTACCCTTCTGTTTGTCCTGAACGGTGCCCCGGCCAAGGTAGTGCATCCATCCGACCATGTGGGTGGCGATGGGTTTGATGATTGGGTGGGTGGATTGGGTGCTGACCTCCTGCCAATGGTTAAAGGCATCGACATCGCAATGTTCGACACCATGGCTGATCAGCGAAAGCCAGCCACGGAGGAACACAATGTGGAAGCGGCCGTCTTCGCTGCCCTGGTCTGCAGCCTTGGAATACCACTCGATGGCTGTGTTATACTCTTGATCGACACCTTCGCCAATCTCGTAGCATTGACCGAGGGTTATTTGGGCCTGAGGGATTCCGCGTTCTGCAAGATCACGATACAGTTCGGCAGCCTTGGTGAAATTTCGGTTGACACCAATGCCATCGTGATAGAAGTCAGCCAGGTGGAACATTGCCATCGTGTGGTGTGCGTTGGCGGCATTCTCCAGATGGCGGAAGATTCGCTGGCGGATAGCTTGCTCCTTGTGCTTGTCCATATACCGCTGGCGAGCGACATCGACTTGAAGGATTCTTGCCAAGAAATACGATGCGGCAGCGTTGCCTTTGTCGGCTTGGGCAACGAGCCAGGATCGTTCAGTTGTCTCTTGATTCTTGCGGTGCAGGGAGAGAGTGATCTGGTCACTGGGTGTGAGGCCGATCCGCAGCGATCCGTCTGGACGACACAGTCCTTCCTTCCGACACCAGTGATGGAAGCGAGCTATCCTGAAGCTCAGAAGGGGACGGGCACGCCTGCACACTCGGAGGAGGGTCTTGATCGTGTTCAGGTCGAGGGCAAGCCAGAAACTCTCATTGCAGCATATGATGGTGAAAATGTCTGGGTTGTGTTCGAGCGAGAGTTGGGTGATATCAGGCATCGACGAGGCTGCTCTGTCTTCAGCTTGGGTTTGCTGAGTGGCTGATGATGCTGTGGTTGAAGCAGGCTCGTTCATGCTGGCCATGTTGACGGAGACTGGATGGAGACAAGTGGTGACGGAGCTGGACAGGAGACAGTGAGGGAATTTGTGGCGAAGCAAACCAAACACTGGCCATCTAACACACACACACAAGCCTGGCTCGATCCGATGGTTTGCTGGCTGGACTCGCTGTTGTACAAGTACTGCCACATACACTGCCACATACATAAAATCGATCATGGAATCGAACATCGTATCGAGTCCTGCATTCTCGCCAAGGCAAGATGTAATAGCCATTCCAACCAATTCCACATCGACACCGACACTATGGCCCCAACCTGCTGCACCAAGCACCGCCAGTTTGGGTCCATGGGGTGTTTGCGAGGCTACACCATGCCCTCGCCAAGAATGTCCTCCGAGCTCGCATTCTTCAACAGAATGTTACGAGCCCCATTGATGTCGCGATCTATCATCAACCCACACTCCCTGCAATGATACACCTTGGCTGCTCCCAGGTCCCGCTTGATGTGCCCGCACCGAGTGCATGTCTTGCTCGTGTACTCGTCCCGTGTCCTGGGCTTGGTTTTCGCCCGGACGGACAAGTGGCTCCGAGACCACGATGTAGAACTTGCCAGTCTTGGTCCGCATGATGCGGGTGTCGCAGAGGAAGGGAAGCTGCAGTCGGCGATCCTCGATGGTCCCGTCGGCACGGAGGCGGGGAAGGAGGCTCCTCTCCATCCGGCTGTGCTTGGGCGGCTTCTTGACACATTTCATGCTTCTGGACAGCATGGGGTGGTCGCCATCGGCATCCACAGGCTGTGGAAGAGGCGGACGCAGAAGCTGCACAGGAGTGTCTTGTGCGCTGGGATGGGCCAGCTTGAGAGCATCCATGTGGTATATGTGAGCTGACGACAGATCGAGACATAAACGGCCCGCACCATGCTGTTGAAGAGTGTGATCACCGAGGAGATGCACGGATTGTGGTCGAAGGTCTAGTTGTATCAGATGAGGTATGGGATGTCTTCGCAAAAGTTTCTGGATATCGTGAGGCGGGCCGGTTGGGATGCAGGCCGATGGCGGATGCTTATGCTTTTGAGTGAAAATCCAAACCCCATCCAGCGCATGTCACAACAGGGACACAGCATCCGACTCAGGGACAGATAACAAGTCAAGGGACCAAATGGTGCGATATATTGATCACATTGAGCTAATAGGAGGAAGTTGTGGGGTCGCCGCGTCTGATGGCAGCGACCTTTTCCTCACGGAGGACTCGCTCGGTCTTGATGCGTTCGCGAAGGAGCTCGTTTTGCAGCCAAAGGTTCTTGAGTCTGAGCATTATCATTGGATCTTCGAACTTGACCGTGGTGCTCGGCTGCTCTGTGGTTTCAATGACGACCTCTATAGAGACATCGGGGCTCGAAAGTCGGCGGCGAGATCGAGGAGGGAAGCTGGGCGAAGCTCTGGCACCCTCGGCGGCGGGCTCGGGACTCTGACGTGGAGGGGACTTTCTCTTCAGACGAAGGGGAGTCGAGTGTCGCGCAAAGAAGCGAAGGGTGGAGCCTACGGGCGTCTCTGCTGGTTCTCGAGAAGTGCTGGCCGAAACACCATTGACGATGCAGTGCTTGGTGTACTGCAGGAAGCAAGAGATGTCTTGTTCCTCGTCGGGGAGCTCGTCACGATTTTTTTTTTTTTGTTACTATAGTCAACTTTATTCAAGAAGACAAGCCATCAGGTCCAACAGGTTGGTACCCCGGCACGTTGAGTAGTCAGGCAAGCCTATTTACTCCTGTTGCAGCCTAGTGCTGCCTCAGCTGCCCACAAGGTCTGAGACCAAGCGGGTGAACACATTTTCGAGCAGTTCCCACAAGGGAACAGCAGGATCGAGGGGAGGTCGGGGTGGTGGGGTGACAAGTGCTGGCACTATACTACGCTGTGATGAGGGTGCAGGGAGAGACTGCAAGGGCGGGACTACACTAAGTGTGGGAGTGGGTGGTGGTGCTGGGTGTGCACCAAGTGCAAATGTTCGGAAGGCATTGCGGGGAGCGGGTACATGAGCAGCAAGCGATCCAAGTGCGGGAGGGGTGCGACTGCGAGGGGGAGTGCGATCGAAACTGAGCAGGTCCAGCAGCTTGTCCACTGGTCCCACTCCGGCTATACCACTTTCCACCCAAGTCGGGTGGGCCGTCTTGAGGGCTGCGACCTTGCGGACCAGGACTTGATGCGGATCCACACACTGCTGTGCGTGGGTCCTGGTCAAGTCGATCCCGGATCCGTGTCGAGCCAGGTTCTTGCACTTGCGGTATCCAAACCTGAAGTGGCCTGGGAGAGCACCGAGTCGCCATCGGACCATGAACATGAGCATGACCATGGATCCTTGGTACCCGCGAGCCTCCCAGAGTCCCGACATCTTGGTCGACGGGGTGCAGGCGGCGGTGAGTTGCTTGGAGCGGTCGAAGCCGTTCTTCATGTGGTCCTCGAAGATGAGGGTCTTGATCGGGACGGGCTGGGGTCGGGGCGGTCCGGGCGGCGGCGGCTGGTGTCGGGTCTTGCCTCGGTAGATCTCCGTGGCCGTGAGGGAGTGGTCGGCCTCTTGTCGGCGGACCACCATGGCCCAGTGCGGATCGGCTCGGACTCCTTGGCCGAGGAACTGGTCGGGGTGGTACGGCGCAATGATCTTGTTGCGCAGGATCATCGACAGCATCTTGTCGCCGTCAGAGACTTGGTCGTCCCAGCGGGCCCAGTTCTGCAGGGCCAGCATCTTGACACGGACCGACATCTTGGGGAGGCCGCAGTTGAGGTGCATGGCACCGACGGGAGTGCCGGGGCCGACGCGGAACATGGTGCGGAGGGCCGTCATCTGGGCGTCGTCGAGGCGGTTTTTTTTTTTTGTTTTGATAGTTGTATATTCAGGAATATTCAACATGCCATCAGTATCGCAGGATACCCGGCAGTGGGTGGCCAAGCTCGCTCATACACCCCTGTTGCGGCCTTCGCCGACTCTCCAGCCCACACGGCGAGCCATGCGGGTGAACACTCCCTCTAATAACTCCCAGAGGGAGTCGCACGTTTCCAGGTCCCTCTCAGGGATGTCGGGGGTTGGTTTATCCAAGTCTCCCTCTAGTATCAACTCGAACCCACTCCAGGGTTTGCTGTGCGGTGTTGGGTCTTGACTTGCCCTCAAGGGAGTGTGAGTTTGTCTGTGGGAGGGGTACTCGGGATTTATCTCGTATCCTGGGGTCTGACCTAGTCCCAAGTCATCGTCGGACTCTGGGATCGGGTCAGTACTTCGTCCTTGGGAGGGCGTGGGAACCACTCTCGGTTCAGGGCCGGGGACTGGATGTCTATTCGTCTCCCTGGCCCGGTTTCGGTCTCGGTTCGGGAGGGAGTCTTGGTTGCCATCAGGGGAGTACTCTGAGCCAGACTCTGAGACTGACTCTGAGGTTCCTCCCCAGTTCGACCCCGAGGCAAGGTCTGAGCTCGGTTCGGGGTGGTGGGGCTCTAAGTCCACACTCTGGTCGGAGTGAGGTACTAAGTCCCCACCAAGGTCAGAGTGAGGCACTAGGTCCCCACTATGATCGGAGTGGGATACTAAGTCCAAACTCTGGTCAGTGTCCCAGCAGTAGTGTCTTCCACTATCGAGAGACAGTTCGTCAAGCTCGTCCCAGATTGGTCTCGGCGTTGGGTCGGTTCTTACCAAGAAGTCAAAGTCAATGTCGTAGTCTGACACTGAGCTGACTTCAGAGCCAAGGTCCGAGTCCACTTCGGGGCCAGTCAGTCGGAGCCTCCCCATCCGAGCAATCACTCCCGGTAGAGAGCTCCAGAGCCGATCTCGATCATCAAAGTCGTCGTCTACATCAGCATCACTGATGCCAGTGTCATCATCTGTATCCGAGACTATTGATGCGATCAAAAGCCCCGGTCTCTCCCCTCGCTTCCCCACCGAGTGATTATTATTGTTATTGCCATGTCTCTCTCTCCCTGGTGTTTGGGTTCCCACACCAGTGTGCTGCTGTTGCTCTTCTCTATCCTTCTTGGCTTCAAACTCCAGCAAGTCAAGCAGCATGTCTATAGGCCCCACTCCTTCGACTGTGGGTTTGACCCAGCTTGGGTGGGTCCGTGCGAGTTCGTTGACCTTTCTTGCCAAGATGCCTTTGGGGTCGACGCATCTTTGAGCGTGGGAACGGTTAAGGTCTACTTTGATTCCGTTCTTGGAGCACCATCGGCAGGGTCTGCTTCCTCCCTTGGTGTGTCCTGGGAATATCCCAAGTCGCCATCGAATCATTAGCTCGAGGATAGGCTGACTACCTGTGTATCCCTCGGCTCTCCACAGTGCCGACATCGAGGTTGTCGGTGTGCATGCAGCTGTGAGTTGTTGGTCTCGTTTGAACGCTGTCCTCATGTGTTCTGTGAGGATGGCTTCTCGCAGAGGGATCGCCAAGTCGTCCTCTTGGGCAGCCTGGGCTCGCTGTCGATGTCGTGCTCGTCCGTTAGCCGGGTCTGGGAATGCTCGAAGATACCTGTTCTTCCGTAGGTCCCGGGCTAGTCGCAGTGTCCACTCTGGGTTGTTGCAGAGTAGTGGTCTATCGGGGTCGAGGAACGGGTGGAACCAGCTCCTTTGTGTCCCTATGGTTTTGTCCTTCTTCCTTAAGGCCGACGCTTCCGTTCCAAGGAAGGCCTCGGTCGCTGTCAATTCAGGATTGGTGTCCTGCCTGGCCATTAGTCGTTGCCAGTGTTTGTCTTGCAACAGCTTGTGTCCAAGGAATTGCTCGCCTGTGAACGGGGGTGAGCGGGTGTTTCTGAGGACGATCGATATCATCTTTGAGTTGTCTGCGATCTCGTCGTCCCATCTTGCCCATGTCTGGAGTGCCAGTATCTTTGCTCGCATCGACATCTTTGGTAGTCCACAGCTGATGTGCATTGCTCCTATCGATGTCCCTGGTCCTGCGCGGAAGAGTGTGCGGAGGGCCGTCATCTGTGCTTCGTCGATACGGTCCTGCTGGTCGCTTGGGAGGAGGTCCAGGGCCAGTCCGTATTCGAGTGTCGGTCTAATGAAGGTCCGATAGACTCTGACAAGCGTCCTTGCCGATGCCGTTCCCAGTCGGGCTCCGACCTTGATCATGTAGTCTGTCGCCATCTTGGTCTTGTCGATCAAGTGGTCGATCTGGCGACTAACTCTGAAACCATCCACATCGATGATCGCACCGAGGTACTTGTATTCTTGGACCTCTGGCAGCTTCTCTCCGTAGAGATAGATGCCATCAGACCGATCGGGGTTTGCGGCCGAGAAGATGGCTTCACACTTCTTGGGTGCGAACCTATACCGATTGTCAATGCTGTGTTGTTCGCAGAGTGCCAGGAGTCTTTGGGTCGATCCCGGGGACCCGATCAGCACTCCGTCGTCTGCGAACCAGAGCGAATTGACTCTGATCGACGACCGGCCGTTGATTCTCAGCTGGACGTCTTGATGTGGGGTTGAGCCTTGGGGTCCGATCTTGTGCCTGAGGATCTCGGGCAGATCGTCAATAAACGCACTGAACAAGAGCGGACTAAGTACCGAACCTTGGATCAGCCCCTTCTGGAGCCACACTGGTTCCGACCGGCGTCCTTTGCTTGCAACTCGGACTTGGGTCCTGTCGAACATTGCCTTCAGGATCCCTAGTTTTTTTTTTTTTTTGTTACTATAGTCAACTTTATTTAAGAAGACAAGCCATCAGGTCCAACAGGTTGGTACCCCGGCACGTTGAGTACACAGGCAAGCCTATTTACTCCTGTTGCAGCCTAGTGCTGCCTCAGCTGCCCACAAGGTCTGAGACCAAGCGGGTGAACACATTTTCAAGCAGTTCCCACAAGGGAATAGCAGGATCGACGGGAGGTCGGGGTGGTGGAGTGACAAGTGCTGGCACTATACTACGCTGTGATGAGGGTGCAGGGAGAGACTGCAAGGGTGGGACTACACTGGTTGTGGGAGTGGGTGCTGGTACTGGGTGTGCACCAAGTGCGAATGCTCGGAAGGCAGTGCGGGGAGCGGGTACATGAGCAGCAAGCGATCCAAGTGCGGGAGGGGTGCGAGTGCGAGGGGGAGTGCGATCGAAAGAGAGCAGGTCCAGCAGCTTGTCCACTGGTCCCACTCCGGCTATACCACTTTCCACCCAAGTCGGGTGGGCCGTCTTGAGGGCTGCGACCTTGCGGACCAGGACTTGATGCGGATCCACACATTGCTGTGCGTGGGTCCTGGTCAAGTCGATCCCGGATCCGTGTCGAGCCAGGTTCTTGCACTTGCGGTATCCGAACCTGAAGTGGCCTGGGAGAGCACCGAGTCGCCATCGGACCATGAACATGAGCATGACCATGGATCCTTGGTACCCGCGAGCCTCCCAGAGTCCCGACATCTTGGTCGACGGGGTGCAGGCGGCGGTGAGCTGCTTGGAGCGGTCGAAGCCGTTCTTCATGTGGTCCTCGAAGATGAGGGTCTTGATCGGGACGGGCTGGGGTCGGGGCGGTCCGGGCGGCGGCGGCTGGTGTCGGGTCTTGCCTCGGTAGATCTCCGTGGCCGTGAGGGAGTGGTCGGCCTCTTGTCGGCGGACCACCATGGCCCAGTGCGGATCGGCTCGGACTCCTTGGCCGAGGAACTGGTCGGGGTGGTAGGGCGCAATGATCTTGTTGCGCAGGATCATCGACAGCATCTTGTCGCCGTCAGAGACTTGGTCGTCCCAGCGGGCCCAGTTCTGCAGGGCCAGCATCTTGACACGGACGGACATCTTGGGGAGGCCGCAGTTGAGGTGCATGGCACCGACGGGAGTGCCGGGGCCGACGCGGAACATGGTGCGGAGGGCCGTCATCTGGGCGTCGTCGAGGCGGTCGCGCAGAGCCGGGTCCGGGATGTCCATGGCCATCCCGTATTCGAGGGTCGGCCGCACAAAGGTCTTGTAGACCTGGGTGATGGTCTTGGCCGAGACCTTGCCGAGGGTGATGCCAAGTCCAACCACGGTGTCGGTGACCATGTGGACCTTGCGGAGGAGCTTGTCGAACTGGAGGTCCGGGCGGAATCCGTCAATGTCGACCATGACACCGAGGTAGCGGAACTGGAGGACCTTGGGCAGCTCGGTGCCGTACAGCTTGGCGGGATGGAGCTGGTCGACGTTGCAGGCCGAGTACAGCACCTCGCACTTGGGAGGCGAGAAGCGGTAGCGATTGTCGACACTGTGACGCTCACAGATGTCCAGCATGGCCTGGGTGCGGCCAGCCGGACAGATGAGGACACCATCGTCGGCAAACCAGAGCGAGTTGACCCGGAGACGGTGGTGGCGACTGGAGGCAAGCACAAGTCCGTCCTCGGCTCGGAGCAGTCCAGGCAGGTCGTCAATGTGGGCACTGAACAGAAGGGGACTCAGGACCGAGCCTTGGATGAGACCCTTCTGCAGCCACACAGGCTGTGACGTGCGGCCCTTGCTGGCGACGCGGACAAGAGTGCGGTCGAACATGGCCCTGAGGACCCCGACGGCGACCGGACCAGCACCTCGGGCGGCGATCTTGTCCCAGAGGCGCTCCCGCCAGACAGTGTCGTAGGCGGCCTTGATGTCGAGGAAGACCAGGCTGTACTCGTCGTCGCAGATCTTGTTCATGCGGACAAGAGCGTCGAGCGAGTACACCTGGTCGAGGGTGCCTCGGTCCGGGCGGAAGCCTCCCTGGGCAATGTCCATGATGCCGATCTCGCGGGTGAGGAACGGCAGCAGGACTCGCTCGGCGATCTTGCGGAGGACCTGGGTCAACCCGATGGGCCGGTACATGGCCGGATCGAGGATCGAACCCTTGTTCTTGTAGACCGGGTGGATCAGGACAGTGTTCCACTCGGTCGGGACGACGGAGGCCTTGAGGGCGGCCAGCAGGATGGCCCGGAGCCAGGGAGCGACCACGGGAGCGACAGGGTGCAGCATCTCGGCCTTGATCTTGTCCGGGCCGGAGGACTTGCGCTTGGGGGACTTGACGATGGCATCGGCCACCTCGTCCGACGACAAGCGGGGAATGGATCGATCCTCGGGGAGCAGGCGCGGAACAGTGTCCAGGGGTCTTGGGCCGACGGTCCGGTCAAAGGCGGCACCGGGGGTGTCCTGGGAGTGCGAGGAGACCTTGCCGTAGTGGACCACAAGTCGCTCGAGGGCCTCGTCCGAGTTGTCAAAGTGGAAGGCGTCGTCGAGCTCCTTGCGCTTCTTCATGGCGGCCAGGGACTTGGCGACCTCGGAAGCGTTGAGTGAGTGCAGCTTGTTCATGGCCAGGGTCTCGGCTGCTCGGCGGGACTGGACGATGAGGTTCTTTTCTTGTTTGCGGACAGCGCGGAGTTCGGCGCGCTTGTCCTCGGCGACGCGGAGGGAGAGCCCGGGCAACTTGAGCTGGTAGATGAGATCGCGGCGCCTCTCGCGAAGCTGCCGCATCTCGGGGATCAGGGCCGGGTCCTTCCAGACGGTCTTGATGGAAGCCTTGCCGATGGTGGAGTCGGCAGCGGTGGTGATCAGGGCGATCATGATGGACCAGGCGCGGTCGATGCAGTCCTGGGCCGCACTCTCCGAGATCGGAATGACCGATCCCCTTGAGATTGGCCGGAGTGCAGCCTGTATGCGCTGCAGACCGCGTTCGCGCTCGTCCAGCAGCGCCAAGAGGTACTGGGCGCGGACGGCGGGATCCTCGAGCTGGGCGATCTTCCACTGCCATTGGTCGACCTTTGGGTAGTACTTTGGCTGTACCCGCAGAGTCGCCCAGATGGGGAAGTGGTCGGACTGGCCACGGAAGGCACCGGCAGTGTCGACCTGCAGCAGCGGGTCGTTGTTGGCCTGGCGATGCGACACAAAGATGTAGTCGATCGTTGTCCAGCTGGGACCCCGCTGCCGGGTGTGGGTCGGGATCACAGCTGGAGGCACAACGCGGAGACCGGCGCGGGAGACAGTGTCCTCGAGGATCTTCTCCCTGCCACGGAGCGGCGTGGGCAGTCCGCTCAGGGCACTGAGGTGGGCATTGAAGTCACCCACCACAATGACCTGGGCGTCGGGGAGGGCGGCCTTGGTGTGGATCGACTGGAGGGCCTCGCGGTAGTCGTCCAGCTTGAGGCTCGGGGACAGGTAGAAGTTGCCGATGTGGATGACGTGTTTGTATGTCACCCACATGGCGTCGCCCTTGTCGCTGACTTCAATGTTGGTGAAGTCGTGCGGGTCGATCCTGGCCGGGTTGTAGAGGATGGCGATGCCTCTACCGGCGCGGCAACGGGGACCAGGGACCTTGACGGCATAGCCACAGAGAGGGCTGCGGGGTTCGAGGTCGGCGAGGGTTTCTTGGACACCGACAAAGTCGATGTCGTTGGTGTCGATGAGGTTCTTGAGTTCAACGTCGTTTTTTTTTTTTTTTGTTACTATAGTCAACTTTATTTAAGAAGACAAGCCATCAGGTCCAACAGGTTGGTACCCCGGCACGTTGAGTACACAGGCAAGCCTATTTACTCCTGTTGCAGCCTAGTGCTGCCTCAGCTGCCCACAAGGTCTGAGACCAAGCGGGTGAACACATTTTCAAGCAGTTCCCACAAGGGAATAGCAGGATCGACGGGAGGTCGGGGTGGTGGAGTGACAAGTGCTGGCACTATACTACGCTGTGATGAGGGTGCAGGGAGAGACTGCAAGGGTGGGACTACACTGGTTGTGGGAGTGGGTGCTGGTACTGGGTGTGCACCAAGTGCGAATGCTCGGAAGGCAGTGCGGGGAGCGGGTACATGAGCAGCAAGCGATCCAAGTGCGGGAGGGGTGCGAGTGCGAGGGGGAGTGCGATCGAAAGAGAGCAGGTCCAGCAGCTTGTCCACTGGTCCCACTCCGGCTATACCACTTTCCACCCAAGTCGGGTGGGCCGTCTTGAGGGCTGCGACCTTGCGGACCAGGACTTGATGCGGATCCACACATTGCTGTGCGTGGGTCCTGGTCAAGTCGATCCCGGATCCGTGTCGAGCCAGGTTCTTGCACTTGCGGTATCCGAACCTGAAGTGGCCTGGGAGAGCACCGAGTCGCCATCGGACCATGAACATGAGCATGACCATGGATCCTTGGTACCCGCGAGCCTCCCAGAGTCCCGACATCTTGGTCGACGGGGTGCAGGCGGCGGTGAGCTGCTTGGAGCGGTCGAAGCCGTTCTTCATGTGGTCCTCGAAGATGAGGGTCTTGATCGGGACGGGCTGGGGTCGGGGCGGTCCGGGCGGCGGCGGCTGGTGTCGGGTCTTGCCTCGGTAGATCTCCGTGGCCGTGAGGGAGTGGTCGGCCTCTTGTCGGCGGACCACCATGGCCCAGTGCGGATCGGCTCGGACTCCTTGGCCGAGGAACTGGTCGGGGTGGTAGGGCGCAATGATCTTGTTGCGCAGGATCATCGACAGCATCTTGTCGCCGTCAGAGACTTGGTCGTCCCAGCGGGCCCAGTTCTGCAGGGCCAGCATCTTGACACGGACGGACATCTTGGGGAGGCCGCAGTTGAGGTGCATGGCACCGACGGGAGTGCCGGGGCCGACGCGGAACATGGTGCGGAGGGCCGTCATCTGGGCGTCGTCGAGGCGGTCGCGCAGAGCCGGGTCCGGGATGTCCATGGCCATCCCGTATTCGAGGGTCGGCCGCACAAAGGTCTTGTAGACCTGGGTGATGGTCTTGGCCGAGACCTTGCCGAGGGTGATGCCAAGTCCAACCACGGTGTCGGTGACCATGTGGACCTTGCGGAGGAGCTTGTCGAACTGGAGGTCCGGGCGGAATCCGTCAATGTCGACCATGACACCGAGGTAGCGGAACTGGAGGACCTTGGGCAGCTCGGTGCCGTACAGCTTGGCGGGATGGAGCTGGTCGACGTTGCAGGCCGAGTACAGCACCTCGCACTTGGGAGGCGAGAAGCGGTAGCGATTGTCGACATGCTGTGACGCTTCACAGATGTCCAGCATGGCCTGGGTGCGGCCAGCCGGACAGATGAGGACACCATCGTCGGCAAACCAGAGCGAGTTGACCCGGAGACGGTGGTGGCGACTCGGAGGCAAGCACAAGTCCGTCCTCGGCTCGGAGCAGTCCAGGCAGGTCGTCAATGTGGGCACTGAACAGAAGGGGACTCAGGACCGAGCCTTGGATGAGACCCTTCTGCAGCCACACAGGCTGTGACGTGCGGCCCTTGCTGGCGACGCGGACAAGAGTGCGGTCGAACATGGCCCTGAGGACCCCGACGGCGACCGGACCAGCACCTCGGGCGGCGATCTTGTCCCAGAGGCGCTCCCGCCAGACAGTGTCGTAGGCGGCCTTGATGTCGAGGAAGACCAGGCTGTACTCGTCGTCGCAGGATCTTGTTCATGCGGACAAGAGCGTCGAGCGAGTACACCTGGTCGAGGGTGCCTCGGTCCGGGCGGAAGCCTCCCTGGGCAATGTCCATGATGCCGATCTCGCGGGTGAGGAACGGCAGCAGGACTCGCTCGGCGATCTTGCGGAGGACCTGGGTCAACCCGATGGGCCGGTACATGGCCGGATCGAGGATCGAACCCTTGTTCTTGTAGACCGGGTGGATCAGGACAGTGTTCCACTCGGTCGGGACGACGGAGGCCTTGAGGGCGGCCAGCAGGATGGCCCGGAGCCAGGGAGCGACCACGGGAGCGACAGGGTGCAGCATCTCGGCCTTGATCTTGTCCGGGCCGGAGGACTTGCGCTTGGGGGACTTGACGATGGCATCGGCCACCTCGTCCGACGACAATCGGGGAATGGATCGATCCTCGGGGAGCAGGCGCGGAACAGTGTCCAGGGGTCTTGGGCCGACGGTCCGGTCAAAGGCGGCACCGGGGGTGTCCTGGGAGTGCGAGGAGACCTTGCCGTAGTGGACCACAAGTCGCTCGAGGGCCTCGTCCGAGTTGTCAAAGTGGAAGGCGTCGTCGAGCTCCTTGCGCTTCTTCATGGCGGCCAGGGACTTGGCGACCTCGGAAGCGTTGAGGGAGTGCAGCTTGTTCATGGCCAGGGTCTCGGCTGCTCGGCGGGACTGGACGATGAGGTTCTTTTCTTGTTTGCGGACAGCGCGGAGTTCGGCGCGCTTGTCCTCGGCGACGCGGAGGGAGAGCCCGGGCAACTTGAGCTGGTAGATGAGATCGCGGCGCCTCTCGCGAAGCTGCCGCATCTCGGGGATCAGGGCCGGGTCCTTCCAGACGGTCTTGATGGAAGCCTTGCCGATGGTGGAGTCGGCAGCGGTGGTGATCAGGGCGATCATGATGGACCAGGCGCGGTCGATGCAGTCCTGGGCCGCACTCTCCGAGATCGGAATGACCGATCCCCTTGAGATTGGCCGGAGTGCAGCCTGGATGCGCTGCAGACCGCGTTCGCGCTCGTCCAGCAGCGCCAAGAGGTACTGGGCGCGGACGGCAGGATCCTCGAGCTGGGCGATCTTCCACTGCCATTGGTCGACCTTTGGGTAGTACTTTGGCTGTACCCGCAGAGTCGCCCAGATGGGGAAGTGGTCGGACTGGCCACGGAAGGCACCGGCAGTGTCGACCTGCAGCAGCGGGTCGTTGTTGGCCTGGCGATGCGACACAAAGATGTAGTCGATCGTTGTCCAGCTGGGACCCCGCTGCCGGGTGTGGGTCGGGATCACAGCTGGAGGCACAACGCGGAGACCGGCGCGGGAGACAGTGTCCTCGAGGATCTTCTCCCTGCCACGGAGCGGCGTGGGCAGTCCGCTCAGGGCACTGAGGTGGGCATTGAAGTCACCCACCACAATGACCTGGGCGTCGGGGAGGGCGGCCTTGGTGTGGATCGACTGGAGGGCCTCGCGGTAGTCGTCCAGCTTGAGGCTCGGGGACAGGTAGAAGTTGCCGATGTGGATGACGTGTTTGTATGTCACCCACATGGCGTCGCCCTTGTCGCTGACTTCAATGTTGGTGAAGTCGTGCGGGTCGATCCTGGCCGGGTTGTAGAGGATGGCGATGCCTCTACCGGCGCGGCAACGGGGACCAGGGACCTTGACGGCATAGCCACAGAGAGGGCTGCGGGGTTCGAGGTCGGCGAGGGTTTCTTGGACACCGACAAAGTCGATGTCGTTGGTGTCGATGAGGTTCTTGAGTTCAACGTCGTTGACGTTGATGCCACAGACATTGAAGGAAGCGACGGTCAGGGATGTCTGGGCCCTGCCGCCTCCCTGCGAGGGGTGTGGATTCATTGGAGTCGTGCAGCGCTGCTGCTGGCCCGGGGGCCCTCTCCTTCAGAGTCAGTGTCCATGACGGACAGCGGGACTCTGTAGGCGGGGTGAGGCTTGCTGGGCTTTGACGAGGCACCAGCGGCGGGGGCAGCAGCAGCAGCGACAGCAACGACAACGGCAGGGGCAGCGGTAGCGGCAGCGGCAGAGGCAGACGACGAGGCAGCGGCAGCGGCAGAACCAGGGACCTTGGGGACGGCGGTGATGTCCGCCCGCTTGACCTCCTTGCCGGATAGGGCCTTCTTGAGGAGCGAGTCGTACTCGTCGCGGTACTCCTCGGGGATGCGCATCTGGATGCAGCGGCGGACAGGGGCGGTCTTGGCCTTGGCTGCCTGGCGGAGGGACTTTGCCATAAAGTTCTTGATGGCATCGGATCGGGACAGGGCCAGTCCATGGTGCTTGAGACCATGGATGACGTCGTAGGCCGGTACGACCCTGACCCTGCCATGTGTGGACGACAGCGACTCCAGACGGGCACCAAGGTCGGCCTTGTTGGATTTGTCGCGGACAAGGACCTCCATGACCGTGGCCTCAGGGAAGTTGATCTCGGCCAACTCCCTGGTGTCGATGCCGCATCGCTTGAGGTTGCGGCGGACACTGCCGAGGTCGCCACAGCGGATGCCCTCGACGTACAGCCAGTCCATGTTGGTGACGGCCTCCCTGAACTTGTCGTTCCGGAGCTCAGAGTTGGCGACCGTCCCGGGGACAAGGACTGGCTGGCGGTGCTGGTTGGGCTGGATCGGCTTGGAGGAGCCTGGCATTCGGCCGGTGGTCAGCATCCTCTTCCATTCGTCGAGCTGGCTGGCCTCGGACATGCGGCCGACACGGCTCTCGGCCTCCCGAACGTTCTTCAAGAGAGCGGCCTTGTACGAGGGAGACGGGGCGGAAACAGGGGCAGAGCCAGGGAGGGAGCCGGAGGACTGGGTCTTGGAACCGGGGGACTGGGTCTTGGGGGTGGCAGTCTTGTTGGCAACAGACTTGCGGAGCTGCTCCGTGGCACGGCTGATTGCCACATTGGACTTGGCGATCTTCTGGACCATGGCCTTGGTGGCAGCATCCATGTTGTCGGCCACGAGTGCCTCGAACAGGATGGACTGCACCCGGTCAGCCTCTCGCTTGAGGATAGCGAGGGCCTCCTCGGGTTTCATCGCAGGGACGGGAGCCTGGGACGGAGGAGGGGTCTTGGCCTTGACGACGGGTCGGGGCGGAAGGACGGGCCTGGCCTTGGGGACAGGGGACGCAGTGCCAACAGCATCAACAGCTCGACGAGCTGGATCGACGGGGTCAGCAGTGGAAGCAGGGGCTGCTCGAGGGGCGCCTTCAGAGGCACCACGGGGGACGGCGCGCTGCTTGTCCATGGTCTTGAGGCCGCACTTGGTGTGGAAGTTCTCCTTGAACTTGTCCGAGAACGCATCCACAAACAGCTTGCGGGACTCCTTGGTGGTGCGGCTCATGTGGGCCCAGAACTGGAAGGCCGACATCTGGCCGGGGCAGGGTCCGTCCTCGAGGGCCTGGGGACACTTGAGCTGGAGCTCGTCCTTGCCGTGCTTGACGACGATCCAGGGATCGGCCGAGGCGAGCTTGCACTTGCGGCACAGGACAGTGCACTGCAGCTTGGCGGTCACGGCCATCCACAGCTGGTTGTTCATCTTGGTGACGTCGATGATCTGGGTTGCAGCCTTCTGATCATCGACGTCGGACGAGGCGTGCCACTTGCGCCAGAACTCGTCGCGCCAAGGAACCGAGACGACGTCGGCACTGGGCTGGACAACAATGTCCATGGCACAGTGGTCTTGGTGGGGAGCGGCGGAGGAGGACACGGGAGCCAGGGACTCGGCAGGGTGGTCTTGGTCGGCACAGGAGGACGAGGGCTCAGCGTCAGGCTCTTGGTCCGGGCTGAGGTCTTCTTCGACATTGATGTCCTCCAGTTCATCAATGTCGACGGCGGCACGGGCGGCAGCGCGGTCCAAGGGCGGGAACGAAAAGTCGGGTTCGGCCGGGAACCTGAACTCGGGCGGGGCCGGGAGCCTGGACTCGGGCACGGACACGGACGGGAACTCGGACTCGGGGAGACGCTCGTCATGCTCCGGCCTGGGGAGCATGGTCATTGCGTCGGGCAAGGACAGGCGACGCTTGGCGGGGGAGGAAGGGGTGGCCACGGGTCGCTCCTTGCGCTTGAAGATCAAGCTGCCGACAGCGATGGTCGAGGCCGGGAGAAGGGACTGCTGGGGTCTGTCCTTGGACATCGCTCAGCAGTGGGGAAGGGGACAGGGAGTGTGGGAGCGAGGGCGGGGAACTGGAGGGGCAGAGCTGGAACAAACACAGAGGTGAAAGCAGTGTGGTGCAGGCCACACGGTGCAGCAAGAGCAATACAGGTGCAGCAGGAGCAGGACAGGTGCAGCAAGAGCAGGACAGGTGCAGCAAGAGCAGGACAGGTGCAGCAAGAGCAGGACAGGTGCAGCAGGAGCAGGATAGGTGCGGCAGGAGCAGAGAACTCGATGTGTCAGGGTTAGGTTAGGTTAGGTTAGGTTAGGTCAGGGTCAGGGTTAGGTTAGGTTAGGTTAGGTTAGGTTTTTTTTTTTTTTTGTTACTATAGTCAACTTTATTCAAGAAGACAAGCCATCAGGTCCAACAGGTTGGTACCCCGGCACGTTGAGTACACAGGCAAGCCTATTTACTCCTGTTGCAGCCTAGTGCTGCCTCAGCTGCCCACAAGGTCTGAGACCAAGCGGGTGAACACATTTTCGAGCAGTTCCCACAAGGGAACAGCAGGATCGAGGGGGGGTCGGGGTGGAGGAATGACAAGTGCTGACACTATACTACGCTGTGATGAGGGTGCAGGGAGAGACTGCAAGGGTGGGACTACACTGGGTGTGGGAGTGGGTGGTGGTGCTGGGTGTGCACCAAGTGCGAATGCTCGGAAGGCAGTGCGGGGAGCGGGTACATGAGCAGCAAGTGATCCAAGTGCGGGAGGGGTGCGACTGCGAGGGGGAGTGCGATCGAAACTGAGCAGGTCCAGCAGCTTGTCCACTGGTCCCACTCCGGCTATACCACTTTCCACCCAAGTCGGGTGGGCCGTCTTGAGGGCTGCGACCTTGCGGACCAGGACTTGATGCGGATCCACACACTGCTGTGCGTGGGTCCTGGTCAAGTCGATCCCGGATCCGTGTCGAGCCAGGTTCTTGCACTTGCGGTAGCCAAATCTGAAGTGGCCTGGGAGAGCACCGAGTCGCCATCGGACCATGAACATGAGCATGATCATGGATCCTTGGTACCCGCGAGCCTCCCAGAGTCCCGACATCTTGGTCGACGGGGTGCAGGCGGCGGTGAGCTGCTTGGAGCGGTCGAAGCCGTTCTTCATGTGGTCCTCGAAGATGAGGGTCTTGATCGGGACGGGCTGGGGTCGGGGCGGTCCGGGCGGCGGCGGCTGGTGTCGGGTCTTGCCTCGGTAGATCTCCGTGGCCGTGAGGGAGTGGTCGGCCTCTTGTCGGCGGACCACCATGGCCCAGTGCGGATCGGCTCGGACTCCTTGGCCGAGGAACTGGTCGGGGTGGTAGGGCGCAATGATCTTGTTGCGCAGGATCATCGACAGCATCTTGTCGCCGTCAGAGACTTGGTCGTCCCAGCGGGCCCAGTTCTGCAGGGCCAGCATCTTGACACGGACCGACATCTTGGGAAGGCCGCAGTTGAGGTGCATGGCACCGACGGGAGTGCCGGGGCCGACGCGGAACATGGTGCGGAGGGCCGTCATCTGGGCGTCGTCGAGGCGGTCGCGCAGAGCTGGGTCGGGGATGTCCATGGCCATCCCGTATTCGAGGGTCGGCCGCACAAAGGTCTTGTAGACCTGGGTGATGGTCTTGGCCGAGACCTTGCCGAGGGTGATGCCGAGTCCAACCACGGTGTCGGTGACCATGTGGACCTTGCGGAGGAGCTTGTCGAACTGGAGGTCCGGGCGGAATCCGTCAATGTCGACCATGACACCGAGGTAGCGGAACTGGAGGACCTTGGGCAGCTCGGTGCCGTACAGCTTGGCGGGATGGAGCTGGTCGACGTTGCAGGCCGAGTACAGCACCTCGCACTTGGGAGGCGAGAAGCGGTACCGGTTGTCGATGCTGTGGCGTTCGCAGATATCCAGCATGGCCTGGGTGCGGCCAGCCGGACAGATGAGGACACCGTCATCGGCAAACCAGAGCGAGTTGACCCGGAGACGGTGGTGGCGACTCGAGGCAAGCACAAGTCCGTCCTCGGCTCGGAGCAGTCCAGGCAGGTCGTCAATGTGGGCACTGAACAGAAGGGGACTCAGGACCGAGCCTTGGATGAGACCCTTCTGCAGCCACACAGGCTGCGACGTGCGGCCCTTGCTGGCGACGCGGACAAGAGTGCGGTCGAACATGGCCCTGAGGACCCCGACGGCGACCGGACCAGCACCTCGGGTGGCGATCTTGTCCCAGAGGCGCTCCCGCCAGACAGTGTCGTAGGCGGCCTTGATGTCGAGGAAGACCAGGCTGTACTCGTCGTCGCGGATCTTGTTCATGCGGACAAGAGCGTCGAGCGAGTACACCTGGTCGAGGGTGCCTCGGTCCGGGCGGAAGCCTCCCTGGGCAATGTCCATGATGCCGATCTCGCGGGTGAGGAACGGCAGCAGGACTCGCTCGGCGATCTTGCGGAGGACCTGGGTCAACCCGATGGGCCGGTACATGGCCGGATCGAGGATCGAACCCTTGTTCTTGTAGACCGGGTGGATCAGGACAGTGTTCCACTCGGTCGGGACGACGGAGGCCTTGAGGGCGGCCAGCAGGATGGCCCGGAGCCAGGGAGCGACCACGGGAGCGACAGGGTGCAGCATCTCGGCCTTGATCTTGTCCGGGCCGGAAGACTTGCGCTTGGGGGACTTGACGATGGCATCGGCCACCTCGTCCGACGACAATCGGGGAATGGAGCGGTCCTCGGGGAGCAGGCGCGGAACAGTGTCCAGGGGTCTTGGGCCGACGGTCCGGTCAAAGGCGGCACCGGGGGTGTCCTGGGAGTGCGAGGAGACCTTGCCGTAGTGGACCACAAGTCGCTCGAGGGCCTCGTCCGAGTTGTCAAAGTGGAAGGCGTCGTCGAGCTCCTTGCGCTTCTTCATGGCGGCCAGGGACTTGGCGACCTCGGAAGCGTTGAGGGAGTGCAGCTTGTTCATGGCCAGGGTCTCGGCTGCTCGGCGGGACTGGACGATGAGGTTCTTTTCTTGTTTGCGGACAGCGCGGAGTTCGGCGCGCTTGTCCTCGGCGACGCGGAGGGAGAGCCCGGGCAACTTGAGCTGGTAGATGAGATCGCGGCGCCTCTCGCGAAGCTGCCGCATCTCGGGGATCAGGGCCGGGTCCTTCCAGACGGTCTTGATGGAAGCCTTGCCGATGGTGGAGTCGGCAGCGGTGGTGATCAGGGCGATCATGATGGACCAGGCGCGGTCGATGCAGTCCTGGGCCGCACTCTCCGAGATCGGAATGACCGATCCCCTTGAGATTGGCCGGAGTGCAGCCTGGATGCGCTGCAGACCGCGTTCGCGCTCGTCCAGCAGCGCCAAGAGGTACTGGGCGCGGACGGCAGGATCCTCGAGCTGGGCGATCTTCCACTGCCATTGGTCGACCTTTGGGTAGTACTTTGGCTGTACCCGCAGAGTCGCCCAGATGGGGAAGTGGTCGGACTGGCCACGGAAGGCACCGGCAGTGTCGACCTGCAGCAGCGGGTCGTTGTTGGCCTGGCGATGCGACACAAAGATGTAGTCGATCGTTGTCCAGCTGGGACCCCGCTGCCGGGTGTGGGTCGGGATCACAGCTGGAGGCACAACGCGGAGACCGGCGCGGGAGACAGTGTCCTCGAGGATCTTCTCCCTGCCACGGAGCGGCGTGGGCAGTCCGCTCAGGGCACTGAGGTGGGCATTGAAGTCACCCACCACAATGACCTGGGCGTCGGGGAGGGCGGCCTTGGTGTGGATCGACTGGAGGGCCTCGCGGTAGTCGTCCAGCTTGAGGCTCGGGGACAGGTAGAAGTTGCCGATGTGGATGACGTGTTTGTATGTCACCCACATGGCGTCGCCCTTGTCGCTGACTTCAATGTTGGTGAAGTCGTGCGGGTCGATCCTGGCCGGGTTGTAGAGGATGGCGATGCCTCTACCGGCGCGGCAACGGGGACCAGGGACCTTGACGGCATAGCCACAGAGAGGGCTGCGGGGTTCGAGGTCGGCGAGGGTTTCTTGGACACCGACAAAGTCGATGTCGTTGGTGTCGATGAGGTTCTTGAGTTCAACGTCGTTGACGTTGATGCCACAGACATTGAAGGAAGCGACGGTCAGGGATGTCTGGGCCCTGCCGCCTCCCTGCGAGGGGTGTGGATTCATTGGAGTCGTGCAGCGCTGCTGCTGGCCCGGGGGCCCTCTCCTTCAGAGTCAGTGTCCATGACGGACAGCGGGACTCTGTAGGCGGGGTGAGGCTTGCTGGGCTTTGACGAGGCACCAGCGGCGGGGGCAGCAGCAGCAGCGACAGCAACGACAACGGCAGGGGCAGCGGTAGCGGCAGCGGCAGAGGCAGACGACGAGGCAGCGGCAGCGGCAGAACCAGGGACCTTGGGGACGGCGGTGATGTCCGCCCGCTTGACCTCCTTGCCGGATAGGGCCTTCTTGAGGAGCGAGTCGTACTCGTCGCGGTACTCCTCGGGGATGCGCATCTGGATGCAGCGGCGGACAGGGGCGGTCTTGGCCTTGGCTGCCTGGCGGAGGGACTTTGCCATAAAGTTCTTGATGGCATCGGATCGGGACAGGGCCAGTCCATGGTGCTTGAGACCATGGATGACGTCGTAGGCCGGTACGACCCTGACCCTGCCATGTGTGGACGACAGCGACTCCAGACGGGCACCAAGGTCGGCCTTGTTGGATTTGTCGCGGACAAGGACCTCCATGACCGTGGCCTCAGGGAAGTTGATCTCGGCCAACTCCCTGGTGTCGATGCCGCATCGCTTGAGGTTGCGGCGGACACTGCCGAGGTCGCCACAGCGGATGCCCTCGACGTACAGCCAGTCCATGTTGGTGACGGCCTCCCTGAACTTGTCGTTCCGGAGCTCAGAGTTGGCGACCGTCCCGGGGACAAGGACTGGCTGGCGGTGCTGGTTGGGCTGGATCGGCTTGGAGGAGCCTGGCATTCGGCCGGTGGTCAGCATCCTCTTCCATTCGTCGAGCTGGCTGGCCTCGGACATGCGGCCGACACGGCTCTCGGCCTCCCGAACGTTCTTCAAGAGAGCGGCCTTGTACGAGGGAGACGGGGCGGAAACAGGGGCAGAGCCAGGGAGGGAGCCGGAGGACTGGGTCTTGGAACCGGGGGACTGGGTCTTGGGGGTGGCAGTCTTGTTGGCAACAGACTTGCGGAGCTGCTCCGTGGCACGGCTGATTGCCACATTGGACTTGGCGATCTTCTGGACCATGGCCTTGGTGGCAGCATCCATGTTGTCGGCCACGAGTGCCTCGAACAGGATGGACTGCACCCGGTCAGCCTCTCGCTTGAGGATAGCGAGGGCCTCCTCGGGTTTCATCGCAGGGACGGGAGCCTGGGACGGAGGAGGGGTCTTGGCCTTGACGACGGGTCGGGGCGGAAGGACGGGCCTGGCCTTGGGGACAGGGGACGCAGTGCCAACAGCATCAACAGCTCGACGAGCTGGATCGACGGGGTCAGCAGTGGAAGCAGGGGCTGCTCGAGGGGCGCCTTCAGAGGCACCACGGGGGACGGCGCGCTGCTTGTCCATGGTCTTGAGGCCGCACTTGGTGTGGAAGTTCTCCTTGAACTTGTCCGAGAACGCATCCACAAACAGCTTGCGGGACTCCTTGGTGGTGCGGCTCATGTGGGCCCAGAACTGGAAGGCCGACATCTGGCCGGGGCAGGGTCCGTCCTCGAGGGCCTGGGGACACTTGAGCTGGAGCTCGTCCTTGCCGTGCTTGACGACGATCCAGGGATCGGCCGAGGCGAGCTTGCACTTGCGGCACAGGACAGTGCACTGCAGCTTGGCGGTCACGGCCATCCACAGCTGGTTGTTCATCTTGGTGACGTCGATGATCTGGGTTGCAGCCTTCTGATCATCGACGTCGGACGAGGCGTGCCACTTGCGCCAGAACTCGTCGCGCCAAGGAACCGAGACGACGTCGGCACTGGGCTGGACAACAATGTCCATGGCACAGTGGTCTTGGTGGGGAGCGGCGGAGGAGGACACGGGAGCCAGGGACTCGGCAGGGTGGTCTTGGTCGGCACAGGAGGACGAGGGCTCAGCGTCAGGCTCTTGGTCCGGGCTGAGGTCTTCTTCGACATTGATGTCCTCCAGTTCATCAATGTCGACGGCGGCACGGGCGGCAGCGCGGTCCAAGGGCGGGAACGAAAAGTCGGGTTCGGCCGGGAACCTGAACTCGGGCGGGGCCGGGAGCCTGGACTCGGGCACGGACACGGACGGGAACTCGGACTCGGGGAGACGCTCGTCATGCTCCGGCCTGGGGAGCATGGTCATTGCGTCGGGCAAGGACAGGCGACGCTTGGCGGGGGAGGAAGGGGTGGCCACGGGTCGCTCCTTGCGCTTGAAGATCAAGCTGCCGACAGCGATGGTCGAGGCCGGGAGAAGGGACTGCTGGGGTCTGTCCTTGGACATCGCTCAGCAGTGGGGAAGGGGACAGGGAGTGTGGGAGCGAGGGCGGGGAACTGGAGGGGCAGAGCTGGAACAAACACAGAGGTGAAAGCAGTGTGGTGCAGGCCACACGGTGCAGCAAGAGCAATACAGGTGCAGCAGGAGCAGGACAGGTGCAGCAAGAGCAGGACAGGTGCAGCAAGAGCAGGACAGGTGCAGCAAGAGCAGGACAGGTGCAGCAGGAGCAGGATAGGTGCGGCAGGAGCAGAGAACTCGATGTGTCAGGGTTAGGTTAGGTTAGGTTAGGTTAGGTTTTTTTTTTTTTGTTACTATAGTCAACTTTATTTAAGAAGACAAGCCATCAGGTCCAACAGGTTGGTACCCCGGCACGTTGAGTACACAGGCAAGCCTATTTACTCCTGTTGCAGCCTAGTGCTGCCTCAGCTGCCCACAAGGTCTGAGACCAAGCGGGTGAACACATTTTCAAGCAGTTCCACAAGGGAATAGCAGGATCGACGGGAGGTCGGGGTGGTGGAGTGACAAGTGCTGGCACTATACTACGCTCAGGGTTAGGTTAGGTTAGGTTAGGTTAGGTTAGGTTAGGTTAGGTTAGGTTAGGTCAGGGTTAGGTTAGGTTAGGTTAGGTTAGGTTAGGTTAGGTTAGGTTAGGTTAGGTTAGGTTAGGTTAGGTTAGGTTAGGTTAGGTTAGGTTAGGTTAGGTTAGGTTAGGTTAGGTTAGGTTAGGTTAGGTTAGGTTAGGTTAGGTTAGGTTAGGTCAGGTTAGGTCAGGTTAGGTTAGGTTAGGTTAGGTTAGGTTAGGTTAGGTTAGGTTAGGTTAGGTTAGGTTAGGTTAGGTTAGGTTAGGTTAGGTTAGGTTAGGTTAGGTTAGGTTAGGTTAGGTTAGTTAGGTTAGGTTAGGTT
>NW_026516337.1:0-110658 GCF_025602895.1 Polychytrium aggregatum
CTTGGGGATGTTGCCATCGCAGATGACGCCCGTGATGGTCGAGGTCTGGTTGCGCCGGTCGGCGGGCGACGAGTAGCATCCGGGCCCGGTGTAGATGTTGTAGTGGTTCTGGTCACGCTGGTTGATGGTCTCCATGATGTCGATCTCGGCAATGAGCGTGGCGTTGGTCGACTTTTGAACCACAGGGCCGGCCACACGCCGCAGCCTGTGGGCACATGCTGGACGTCAAAGATGTACAGCCCCTGGGCAAACCTATCGACGGATTCGAGGCGGATGGCCGAGCGACCGGTGCTGGTGGCCGGGACGACGGTCTGGTTGTCGGTGAAGAGGTAGGTTGCGCCACCGGCAAGGGCAGCGGAGCCGACGGGGCTCACGGCCCCGTTGATGAGACCGCTCTGGAGGGCCGTTGGGCGGTCGACATAATAGGCGAAGCCGCCGGGGACGCCGCTGTTTTGGAAGGCAAACTGGTCATAGAAAGCCGGTCCGACACCAAAGTCCTTCTGGAGGACGTACGAGATGGAGCTCGGGGTACTCATAGATGTAGAGAGAGGGGTGGGCAGAGACAGAGGCTGGCGGACGACGTCAAGCAGATGCAGCGACGGCCAGAGAAGAGCGTCTGCAGACGGAGCGAAGGAGGAGAGAGGGGCACCCAGAGCAGAAAGCGTCCTCGAAGCCAAGCTCGTCTGTTGTGCTCGGCTGAGGGGGGAAAGAGACGTTGCTGGGGCGATCATGGGGTCCTCTATTTCCAACAACAAAGACGGAAACGTTCGACAGAATAGAGCGGCTGTCCTTGCCGAGCGCGGGCGCGACACCACCACGCAGGCCAAGAAGGCAGCAGAAGCACAGGGACAGACACAGGTTGTTGTGGGCTGGACCAAGCGGCAGTGCGGGCAGTGCCTGCATTTTGGGAGGGCGCAAGCACCAAGGCCCGTATTCGGGACATCGAGGTCAGACAATCCGCGATATCGAGGCCGGCAATCACCAAGGCAAGAGACTCACTCAGTCCCAGTCCTCGCGCTCCTGCTCTTCCCGTCGCTCCAGGGCCACCCGCTCAGCGCGGTCCTTCTCCCATTTCGCTGTCGTTGCGGCCAGGTTGTTGACGTATTTGAAGAGGATCTCGTTCTCGGCACGCAGCTTGCCGTGCTCCTGCTTGGCGGTTTCGCAGCGGCGGATTTGCTCTGGGTGAAGCAGACCTCGCACGGATGAGTGATGCGTCGCCGGAATGCAGTCGTATCTCGACGAAGCTCAGGATGGAAGCGTCGCACCCACAGCCAGCGGGATCGCACGCAGCCTGGGGGTTGGCCAGTGCAATCAGTCACGCCAACACAAAGATGCCTGCAATCGTGATGGGAGCCACAGGCGGATCGGCAACAGCGGCCGCGACGGTATCCCTCAGTGCCAACTGCGGCTTGCTACTGCGGACGTTACCTTTGATAGAATTCTGGAATGCGAGAATGTTTCTGGACAGCGAATCAAACCAGATGAGTGTCAGCACACATGGCATGGTCGGCATGTCACGAGCAGCAAATGCAGCTGCATCGGCCCAGCGCAACAACAGAATAAAAATGCACCATCCCAGCGAAAAGAAGCAGACCCATCGGCATGGGTTGAAACGATGGTTACTTGATGAACAGGAATCGGTCGAGCTCGGAGGCTTCGGCAGATAGCGGCGGGTATGGCGCGGTGTGGCTCGATTGTGGGGATATGAGATCGTCCAGCAAACTCGGACGGTGCGATGGCTCGGCTGCGATGGTGGCCGACGACAGAGACGAAAGCGATGACGGTTTGCTGGCAAGGGCCGGTTGCTGGCTGAGACGAGACCGAGCCTTATGGGCGGACCCAGGCTGTGAAAAAGGAGACGGGATGTGCTTCGATGGCGGCGCCGCCGTTGGGGTGATCGGCTCGAAGGACCAGTCCAGCAGCGTATTTGACGAGGGTGGAGACGCAGCCGGTATCCTGGGCAGCGACGACGAAGACGACGACACTGACCGGCTGACGAGGGTGTCTTGCGAGCTCTGCGGATGGAGCTTGATGGGTGTAAGCGGCTTGGACGATAGGAAGGGAGATGGGCAGTTGGAGTTTGGGGGTGTCGTCATTGACATTGAGCCCGGGAAGGAATATCTGTCGGACGAGCCACTTGCAGGGGTATCCGACAGGTCAATGAGCGATGCCATGGCTATAACTCTCGGATGATGATGATAATGATGATGGAGATGACGATGGTTGAAGGAATGCGATTCAGGTGGCAGATTCCAGCTGCGGCTGCAAAGGGCAGGATGGGATTAAGGCCAGGTAACTTGAGCAGCGGGAATGGCAGCCGATATCCACGGACGTTGGCAAGTTGAGCAGGACAAGCAGAGGACGCTTCACAGCGAACAGATGGGTCGCTGATAACGGGGAGAAAAGGTGCTCGACAGACGCAGGTGCGGCTTTGGCTGGCGAATATGGGCGGTGAGTCCGGAGCAGAGGGAAGGGAGGGTCTGCAACACAGGCGGCGATGGGTTGTTTCGTGGTGCTGGTGTGGCGATTGTCGATATCCGTGGTGGTGAGCGCCGCTATACGAGGCCTATGTCGTCCGTGGTGGATGTCGTTCGTGGTGCGGGTGTCGTTCGTGGTGGATGTCGACCGGAAGCTGTTGTGTCCGCGATGAGAAGCGCAGGGAAGGACAGAGAAACATCAGCCCGCTTGGCCCAAAACAAACAGAGACCCGGTGGCGCTGCTGGATCGAGCCGGCACACTCGATCCGGCTCCACGCACAGCCACAGCCGTCTCGGTTTTGGCAGGCCGCGCCAGGCAGATCGCCCGACGCGTGAGGAATGAGGAATCGGCACAGGGCAATGCCAAGGCGGCGGCGGCGGCGGTGGTGGTGGTGGTGGCGAGCCCGAGGGGCGATAAATCGTCGATGGACTCGGATCGTGTGGCCGGAGTGGATGCGGCGTCGGCGGCATCGACAGCCATGGTCCTGCCGTAGTGCTCCGGCAGCCCTGTTTTGTTGTGGCATACTGATTCTGAACGCAGGGATCGTCAGGGGAGGGGGAACTAGGGTCTGGTCCCTCATAGCCGCCAACGTGGCCCAGCACAATCCGCTCGGCTGTCTATTCCCTTCCCACGGTCGTCGACCACGGAGACTGCGCTGGCTGCACATTTCAAATCGACTTGGGGGAGACCGTCGCTGCGAGTGCGGGCGACTGCACCAGAATGCAGCGGACTGCCGCCGCACCACGGGCCCATCGACATCCAAACATCCTGCGGGCTGCCGGGTTGTTTGGTGTGCTTGGCGATCCGGCAGCGACGTGTGGTCTCCTGGGCGACAGAATCGCAATCGGACGGCGGCAAGGGTGCTGCAACGTGCATCTGGTCTCCGCCAGAGGCCATTGCTGGCAGCCGACGAACGTGCGCTGTATAAAGGTGCTGAGCAGGACCGCCGTCCGCAGACCGATTCCTGTTTGCTCGTCGTATGGACCGCAGAAGCCCTGGTGCTGCCGTTGCCTCGCCGGCACATGTTCATAAGTGAGTGCTCCTCCTCTGACTTTTGGCAGGCTATCTGGGATGCTTGGCCGGCTATCTTTGGGGCCAGGCCTTGTCGGTCGGAGGATGTTCCTTGGTCGTCTGAGGCCCTTTGATCCTTCCTCGGTCCCCCTTTGATCGTCCGCGGCTCTTCCTCGGCCTTCCTTGCCAAGGCCGGCTCTTGCGTCCTTCCACAAAGGCACTCGCGCTCTTGGCTCTGCTGTGGCCAAGCCCGACGGCCTTTCCCACGAGGACGCACCGGCCAGCGCCGCGGTCCCTGCGTCCGTGTTGGCCATATCTTTCGAGCCCATCCACCACCGGGCCACAAGGCCAGAGGCACGCCAACAACCGCATTCGAGGCACACACCGGCAACATCCAGCACAGGAGACCGCACCCAAAGCCCGCACGACAACACCGAGCACAAGAGACGGCGGCCAACACAACCAACAGCCGTCCGAGGCGTCACAGGCCGGCCACGCATGCACACATCCTCTGGCCTGCCAGCAAAAGACCTCGCCACCGTATTTTTTTTCCCACACCCATGCCCCATCCTCCTCCATGTTGGCTCTGCACCCCACCGGCCTTGCCCAGACCGCACTCACGCCACTAACCTTCGCGACCTTCTCAGTTGCCGCTTGACACAATCCGCACGCATCCACCACAACAAGCCATCGCGCAAGTCTGCTCCCCCCCCCGGCCTGCATATAAACATTCGACCGCTCCCGCTCGTTGGCTACCCTATCTTCCCTCCTCTTGGGTCGTTACTGTCCCAAACCTTCGCGGCATCCAGGCCCCAACGGATCTCGACCAGCCAACCCGGACTCGGTGCTGTCTTGTCTTGCACCCTTTATCGCAGCCAGATCGCAGCCAGATCGCTCCTGTTCATCACCCCCCCCCATCCCGCTCGCCGCATCCGATTGCTCCTGCTTTCTGCAGCAGAGTCGCCTTCCACCACAGTCCAGGCCCAGCCTCGCTCAATAGCCTCTTCCCCGGATCCCTTCCGCCAGCCCCACCGCCTCCCTCCTCTGTCTCCTCGGCACCGCCCGTCTCCCAGCTCGCCATGTCCTCAACAACCCCCGATGAAAGGCCTCTCCCCCACATCCTGTCCGGCGCTTTCGTCGAGGACCCTGTCTCGCCAACGTTGAGCGCTCCCCCATCGCCCCTCGTCAACGCCTTCAGCTCCAGGCGCTCGTCCCTCGACACTGCCTCGCTCAACTCTGTAGCCATGTCCACGGCTCTGCAGACCGCCGAGGACCACTATCTGCAGACGGCCTCGTACGGCGGCCACCCGCTCAAGAACTCCGTCTCGCTGCCGACCTCCCCCATCGCCCAGCTCGATAGCACCATCGCCGTCTCGGAAATGTCCTCCAAAATCATGTTCCCGCCGCAGATGAAGATGAACCTGGCTCGAGCTCTCTCACAACACCAGAAACGCTACTCGTCGCTGGCCCTCGACAAGCTCGCCCAAGCCACCGAGGCCGAGGTGGCCGCTGCCGCCCTCGCGGACCATGCTCGTGGCTCGACGCCCATCTTTGACGACGAGGGCACCGGCTACTCGAGATCCTCCAGCATTGCGTCCTTTGACCAGGCCATGGCCGCGCAGCCGCACGCCAAGCTCACCCAGAGCAGCGACGACTCTGCCGGCTCTACCCTGTCTTCCAACAAAGACGAAGCCTCTGCCGCCTCCGGCCTGGGCTCCGTCGTCTCCAGCCCAGACTCGCAAGCCCAGAGCACCACGACCCTGTCCGTCGACACCCTCAACCTTGAAGCCGCCCAGTCTACCTCCATCGTCAACCGCCTGAGCGAGACCGTGGCCCAGCTCCAAAAGGGCCAGCTCAGCCAGAGCGAGCGCTTCGAGGCCGTCAAGTTCATCGTCGACCACATCCAGCACCACCCCGACCAGAAGAAGCGTACGGACTATGCAAAGTTTGCCGTCAAGACCCTCAAGTCCATGATCACGCTGAATTGCGATCCTGAGATCCAGTACTATCTCGGCAACCTCTACATCGGCGGCGTCCCTGGTGATCCCGCTCCCCACAAGTCCAACTTCGCCAAGGCATACAATATGTACTCGTCCGCCGCCAAGAAAGACCATCTCGAGTCCATCTACCACGTTGCCCTCTGCCACGAGCGAGGCGCCGGCACTTCCACCAACAAGTCCAAGGCTGCCCACAATTACAAGAAGGCCGCGATGCTGTGAGTGTGCACCCCCCCCCTCGGACTGCGATGCAACCAAACGCCCTCTGGCTCCGAACTGACGCTCTTCTCACATTGTGCCCTCTGTAGCAACCATCCTGGCGCCATGTACCGCTTGGGCATGTCGCTACTCCGCGGCGATCTCGGCCAGGCAAAGAATGCCCGTGACGGTGTCAAGTGGCTGCGGTTGTCGGCCAAGTACGCCACCCCAAAGTATTCGCACGCCCTCTACGAACTGGCCATGCTCCACGATCAGGGCGTCCACAACGTCGTCTGGACCGACCACGAGTATCTGATCAACCTCCTGACCCAGGCGGCCGCCCTCGGCCACACCGCGGCGCAATACCGTCTGGGCGAGGCTTACGAGTATGCCAAGTTTGGTGTTTCGGTCGATCCTGGACGCAGTGTCTACTACTACTCGCTCGCCGCCTCAAACGGCCATCCCGAGGTGAGAGTCGGGCGCCTCTTTGGCTCTCGCGGATGTGTGCAGCGCCCTGTCTGGATCGCAGGATCGCAGAATCGCGGACATTGTCGTTGCCTGCGAGTGGCTGCCTGCGTTCGCGCGGAAGATAAGCAGCAGCATGCTGTGAAGCTCCCTTGTCGGCCAGGCCCCCCCCCCCGGCTCATCGGATAAACGCTCTGCTTCCGCTTGGCGCCTGACTGACCGCCCTCTCGCGTGGAATATCTCTGTCCACAGGCCATGTTCGAGCTCGGAGGCTGGTTCCTGACCGGCACCGACGACCCAAACACCGGCTTCCATCTCGACCAGTCCGACTCGGATGCCTACTACTGGGTCTACAAGGCCGCCGACAAGCACCGTCTCCCCCGCGCCATGTTCGCCGTCGGCTATTTCCACGAAACCGGCGTCGGATGCGCCGTCGACCTCGAAAAGGCCATGGAGTGGTACAAGTTGGCATCGGATGCTGGCGATCCAAAGGCCATCAAACGTCTCACCGGCAAGGATCCTGAGCCTCAGCCTACCGACACCAACAAGCGCGGCAAGCGATTTATCCGCCGCACCCTCAGCAAGAGCAAGTCCACCAGCTGCACGATCTGCTAATCCTTCTGGAGCCCAGTGCTGCCGCCGTGTATCCGCCTACCTCTGTCCTTGCTGCTTGCTGCTGAGGCCCCCCCTCGACTCACCGAGGACCGTCGTTGTCGACGTCGTCGCCGTTGTTGTGCAGCCACGCAACTCCACTCTCGCCTGCATTAGTATACTTTTCGACCGCTGCTTTGTGCCCTAATTGCGAAGACCCACCCAACATACATCCCCTCGTTTCCTTGCTGCCTCACTTGCGACCCTCTGCCTTTGGCTTTTCTTTTTTCTTTTTTCTTTTTTCTTTTTTTGGGTAAGACTCGACGCCAGCCAGCCGGCCCGCACTGGTAACTCCCTCCCCCCCCGTAACATCGACTCATTCCATGTGTTTCATCCCTCCCATATACACACGCCTTCTCCGAAATCCATTTCTGTTCGAAGCCAATACACATACATAGCTCCATCATCAAAGCAAACCTTCTCGCGGGCTGTTGCTCGTCCCAGGTGGCTGTGAATGGCTTCCCATCGATCGTGTGCAATTCGGAAGGGATGGCGACGCCGCTGGTCACCGCAGCCTGGCTCACACTTGGGGGGTTCCCTGACACAGACAGCCACGGCTGCCTTCCTGCACGCTGCTCTCGAGGCACTACTTGCAACGAAAAGTACAAAGGAGCCGTGTCGCGGGAAAGGGGGTTTATTGCTGGCCCTTGGCGCTCTTTTTGCTCTTGACCTTGGTCGGCGTCGAGGCTTCAGGAGAATCGTCCGCTGCCGCGGCTTTCTGTTTCTTTGATGACTTTTTGGGTGTGGCCTTGCTGTGCTCGGTCTCGTCGCCATGGCCCTTCTCGCTCGCTGGCGACTCTGTCGTGACATCGGCAGCCTTGGCTTTCTTTTTCTTTTCGGCGGATGCGATCGGGTCCTTCTTTGCCTTCTTGGCTGAGCCCTTGGTGATTTCGCGGTCGCCGCCCGAGACTGACTTGCGCTTCTTGCTCTTTTCGGCCACGTCAGGGGCATGATCCACTTCCATGGCGTTGTCGTTGGGCTCGGATGCCTCCTCCTCCTCCTCTTCCTCGTCGTCATCGTCAGCTTTGGCAGCGTCAGCGGGCCGTCGGTACACAGCGCCTTCATAGTCCAGCACGCCCTCTTGGGGAGGCGCCTCGGCTTGCTCTTCTTCTTCACCTTCTACTTCCTCGGTCGAGGCTGGAGGCGGCTGAGGCACCGGAGCGGGTATGATATTGGAGCTGTCCACCAGGCCAGTTTTGTTGGGGTGGCTCACGAGACTGCCCACAATCGTGAACATGTCGTCTGCCCGAACAATGCTGGCGGAGATGAGGAAGAGATTGGGCGATTCATTTCAGATCAGCAATAGTCGAGTGGAGTGGAGCGTAATAAAGGAAGGCAAAGTGGGCCTCGGTCGCAGCTCGGCATAGCCTTGTCGGATCTAGCGACAATTCCTTCTGCTTTGAACCCTCACGATGAATATCGACAAGCCCGGCACGACACGGCACATTACATTGCTCGCAAGCACAGTGGCGACGGGTGGCGGCGGATCACAGATAAAAACCACTCACTCCAAGACGGTAAATCGAATGATTGCGTTCGAGTCGATGACGGATTTGTCCGACTTTTGGATCCAGGCACTCTGTTTGCTGTCCCATCGGAACTCGGACTTTCGGATCTGATCGGCCGCAATCGAGGCATTGAAAACGCCATGGACGAGCAAGCCGATATGATCCGACGACACTTTGTTGACCACGCCGGCTGTGCGATGCAAGACAGAGATGTACGGACATTAGACAAACGCACCGACCGACCGACCAAAGGGAGCCACATGGGCGTGGCCGACATGAATCGGTTTTGCTGAAAGTCCGAGAGGACACAAATCGTACTCAGAATCGAAGACCGCTCTGGCGCAAAGACCGTGAATCGCACGGAGACGTTGAAGTGGGTGTAGGGGTTGTCAAAGAGGATGCGGCCCGATGACTCCAGTAGCTTGATGTTTTTGAATGACAGAACGACACCCCCGACTTCGGCGACATATCTGCATCGACAGGGAAGTGCACAAATCGGCGAAGGAAGCCCGAATGGTTCGTGTCAGCGACGATCCGCAAAGTGAGCGACGCGTCTGAGACATGCCGGCAAGAAGCACCATCACGCAGGCCGTTGGATCGGAAGGGATCTCGATGTGAGAGCGCCAGCGGCGGGACATGACCGAACTGGGGAATAATGTGCATCCCAGTACATCCCAATGCATTCCAGTACATCCCAGTACATCCCCGTCTGCCCAGCCGCAGCCTCGCGGTGCATTTGAGTGGAGTACCCGCTCATGCTGTTTGGTCGGCAAAGCCAGGTGCCTACCTCATCAGCAGGCTGTTCAGGTAGTGTGTGACTCCCTTCATGGTTTCGCCCACGAAACGAGGCGGCAGATGCACGAGCAGCGTGGCATCGACGGTCTTGAACTCGCTGTGCAGCTGGTCGGCCTTCTTGGTCTGCTTCTTTTGTTTGGCCATGATGGTCAAGGGCGGCGGATTGGTGCAAAAATCAAACGGATCGAGCGGCTCCCTTGAGAGCAAGGCTGCTTGGAGTTCGTTGAGACGGGGAATGGAAAGGACTTGCGACAGAGGCGATAAGGGCCGACGGACTTGTGTGCTCGCTGGCTCGGCTGACTGTGAGGGCGATGGTGGTGGGGTTGGTGGCCGGACCGGGCGGGGGATGGAGGCGCTGTGATGCAGATGCCGTCCGTCTGTTTCCTGTTGAATCGAGCTGGCTCGGTTCGGCTCGGCTCGGCTCGGGTGCAATGAGAGTGCGTCCTCGGCGAGAGTGCGTCCTCGAAGGCGCTGCGGGCTTGCTCGACGGTGATCCTGGGAGCAAGCGATGGCCGATGCCCATTCGATCTTTGTGCTGGGGCGTCACAAAAAAATCGGGCTGGCAGGACAAATGAAGGCCATAGTGCCAAAAACGGCTGTATGAAGCGCGTGCTGCGCACCCAGATCCCTCCTGGCTGGGGACATCGCAATCGCCTCGATGCAGCGAGCTCATTACGAACGGGGTCCTTGCAATTCATGACCAAAGACAAGTGTCTGGATCGAGGGTGCGCACGCGTGGATCCAGCGCTCACGATATCCACCAGTGTTCGCAGCGATCGCTCGTGTGTATTTGAGTTCATGCCGTCCAAGATTTACCCCCCAGAGTTGCGGCCAACAGCGCACATAGAGACCTGTCGCTCGATAATGGCGGGTCGCTTCGTACAGAGCACTGGGCAGTGGGGGGGGGGCAACGTGCATTTGTCTCCAGCATGCGCCTTCATCCTCACGACTCTGCCGGATCGTCTGTCCTTCTGCTACGACCCGGGCCCACGAAATCGCTTGCTGGCAGCTTCATAAGCACTCCGGTAGTCGCTGTTGGTCTCCAAGATGGCCGAGTCGACCATCAGCTTCTCCATCTTGCGACGCAGCACTCCGGCTTCAGCCGGGTGGTCCTTGTAGGGCTCAAGTACAGTCTGTAGGTACGAGCCGACTTCCTTCAGCTCCATGTTGGTCAGCTTTTCGAGCTCCAGCACTTGGTTCGTCAGGATCTCCACCTCCTTATCCTGGCTCGGAGGCATGTTGACCGGAGCCAAGAGCGGGCCGATCTGTGAGACAGCAATGCACAGCGAGATGTATAGCTGATGAAAGAGCACCAGCTTCTGATGAGGAGTTCGCCAGGTGAACAGCCATCCGAGCGGCTCCTGGCCAGCTGGGGAGACGATCGTCTGGTATTCGAGCACGCCAAGAGCAAAGAGACCGACGAAGCGCCAGTATTTGCCATATTCGCCCTTGCCGAGGACCATCATGACCAACAGCACAAAGGCCGTGACGACGTAGAAGTAGTAAAACGAAGCGAGTGACGCCACTGTGTAGTCCCTCAGGGTTTTGCAGTGAGTGCAGGTCTTGACCAGATCGCCAAACTTGTCTGATTCGCAAACGAACCATCGACCGAGAGGGAGGGAGTGTGGGAAAAGACAGCAGAAATGGATCATTTGCTGTTAGAGAGCTGCAGCCACCACTCTCCCTCATCACCCAGCCATCGTCGAGATTTCGTCGCCTCTCCCCTCAGTCCGCATCCACAACCAGCATCGCAGGGTGGGTCAGTATTGCACAAGCCCGGTGGTCCGATGCGTTCGTGGGTGGAGGCTCCTTCATTCGCAAATGGGCCTCTTACCATACGCCGTGCGGGTCAGGGGCTCCTTGAGGACTTCGTATCCGTTCCGAATGCTCAGGTAAACTGCCTCGTACTGAGCACGGAGTTCGGGCTGTCGATAGTAGGCATCACTTGGCGTGTTAAGAGCCATCATGTCGACCAGCTCGCCGTGTCGAGGATCCATCCATCACCTACATCGTGCACTTTATCGGGATGGAGTTGCAGCGATAGAGACCGGTAGCTAGATTTGATCTGGGCCGGAGTGGCATCGAGGGGAACTTGCAGATAATTGTAGTAGCTGGGGTCGATCGAGCGTTCGATCTGGAGGAATAGGACGGACATTGAGCGCTGGTGTCGTCGACCCGAGCGCCGCGCTGACACTGCCATTGACTCATATAGCGGCTTGGGCGGACCGGCAGTCGAATCGGGCCTCGGCTCTGGCCAGCGCTGTATTGTCTGGTCTTGCCCGAGCGAGCCTCACCTGGACGGTTGAGTAAACTAGGTAGCCCAGAACCACGGATATGTAGATCAATCTGGCGTGTTGCTGGAAGCGACGATGGTTGGGCTGGGGTGGGTGCTTGAAAAACAAAAAGTAGATGGCTTTTTGGATGAACTGGATACACAGAGAGGCAAAGGCGACGATTAGGCGCTGCTGCATCCCCTCCCCCGACACCGATAGTCATTTGTTCATGGTCAGCGCTCGTCGCCTTGCCTGGGTCGCATAGGCTGGCACGAGCCACCAAAACATGAACGTCTGCAGCTGGGCAAACATGGCTGGCATGGCCGAACAGCAGTCTTCTTCGCGAGGGCAGAGGCCAAGGGCGGCGGTAGATGCAGGAGAAAGCGGGGAGAGAGCTGGGCGATGGGAGCTGGATGCCTTGCCGATCAAGCCAAACCAGCCAGGACCAGAGCGCGGAGCGAACAAATGCCCCTCGTCCGGCGTCTTGGCCGCCGTCTTCTCCCTGGACCATGCACATCCCGAGAGCCGCCTGCCCTCGCTGCCATGAAGAGTCGCACGCCTCTCGGCCCAGAGCCCCCGGCACCTTCGCCTTCGGTCTCCAGAAAGGATATTGAGGCCGTCTATGACTTCATCTCCACGGCGCGGGCACAACCCCTCCGTCAGTCGGCAACGTCGGTCCTGAGCCTGTTTGCAACAACGAGCCGCAAGTTTGATCTGGCCAGTCTGCTCTCGGTGCTGTTGGTCGAGCGAGTTCTTCTACCACGGCCGGTTCACCGCATCGCGGCTCTATATGCCCTCTACGCCGTCTACGAGGCTCTTCCGTTCAAGGACAGTCCATTCATCCATGTCTTTCTGGACTACATCCCCGAGACCTCCCCGACCTCCTATACCTCGCCCATCGCACCCACCCCTCAAGAGTCTTGGCTGTGTCTGCAGCTCTTCCAGCCCGTCACAAACATCGACTCCCTGACGCCTCTCGAAATCACCGCCTTCGACTCGAGCGCCGTGCAGGACGAGATCGCCAAAGCTCCACATCTGCAGCGCAACCTTGAGCTCGCCCTCGGTATCAAACAGGACTACGACGCCGACATTTTAAACTCGGCTTCGCTGCGTCCAAGCATCTATGCCGTGGCCGAGCCCGATCTGCATGGGTAAGGGCCTACCGGTGGACTCAACGATTGCTGTCCTTGGGACTCGGGCCGATCCGGGCATCATTGAAGATGTTGGATGTATGTGCGGGCTGGATCGCAACCGCATCTGTGGCCCATGCGGCTGATGCGACGTCATGAGTTAGTGGCTGCTCGCCTGCTCTCGGGTGGTGTGATGTATACACCTGCCACTAATGCATTCTCGATCCAACACTATGCCAACACCCAGGGACATTGTCGAACCGACGCTGTCTGAGGCCCTTGAAGCTGCCGTTGCCCTGTTCTGCGAGTATCCTGACCATCAATCCCAGCTTCTGGGATTCCGGCCCCCGTTTCCCCAATGTCTGCCACCGTCAATGCCGTTGCTGGATCATGAGGTATCGAGCATAATGCTTTCCACCAGCATCGGATCTTGGGCAAGCTTGCGGACGGAGTAACGGCCAAGGACACTGAGACGAAACTCATGCTCATCGCTTCGTCCGATCACGTTCTCTATATCTCGTCGTCAATACCAGCTTTCTTGGATACATCCGGCGATCCAGGGCCCGCTCATCGAGTGGGATCCCTCAATCGCATCAGACACCACCAAACGGAATGAAGTCAGGCAGCACCTGCTTGCCGGAGCCGAAACCCCGCTCAGCATTTCGCAACAGCAGGTGGGCTCCGAGCCGTTCATCCGAACAAGCATATGCCTGAGGGCTCCAAAGCTCTGCTGAAACGGTGCCGCTGGATTTCGACGATACTGGCTGACCATCCCCTGCGTTGTTTGTGTGGCTGTCGAGTATAGCATGTTGCGAGCATCTTGCAGGCCGATCCAAATCTAGTGCTCCAATGCGGGGTCACCACAGGAAACCTCGTTGGACTCGTGGAGCACAACCCGTCACTGGCATTCGAGGCGCTCAAGAGCCTGGCCAGCGTCGGCCACATTGACGAGTGAGTTTTGGAACCTTCTGGATGTTCGGATGCCAAGAGTGTGCTGGCTGCCTGGATACTCACCAGTCTTGTCTTGTGCTGCGTTGATGGGCGTTCAAGGTTTCTGGAGATCCTCATCAACATGGGGGTTTCTCTGCAATCCATGGAGGTTGTCAACCAACTCGCATCGTCCATCGAGCTACCCTCGCGCTTCTTGCAGCGATACGTCTCCAACTGTATCTCGACATGTGAACTGATTGCCGACAAGTACGCCCAGAACCGACATGTGCGCCTGGTAGGCAGTGCGTGCATTCTGTTGCAAGGGTTTATTCTGTGATCGCAGCTCTACGACTATTGCCTCGATCAGAGGTGTCCATTCTCGAGTATGAGTTGTGGCTCGACGGTGCTCACCGCATGGTTTCAAGATGGGCGTCCATTTATGGCTACTGACATGTCGCTCGATTGTCGGCGACCTGTTGCAGGTGTGCGTTTTTCTACAGTCGCTCATCAGCAACGGGATCATATCGCCAATGGACTTTGTCGAGATCCAGCCGTTCTGCATTCAGTTCTCGAGAATCAAGGAAGCTGCAGCCCTGTTTCGCCT
The DNA here is from genome assembly GCF_025602895.1 of Polychytrium aggregatum. Taxonomy (NCBI): domain Eukaryota; kingdom Fungi; phylum Chytridiomycota; class Chytridiomycetes; order Polychytriales; genus Polychytrium; species Polychytrium aggregatum. Next base: position 14,041 of record NW_026516337.1, read on the forward strand.
GCTGAAGCGAGGAAGCGACATCCCGCCCGCAGCTAAACCGTGGGCATAGACTGCTCTAGTTGGACTACTGTAATTGGATTGCTCTATTAGATTGCTCTATTTGGATTGCTCTATTTGGATTGCTCGTCCATACTGCATGCGCGATATGGCATAAGCAACGTTCGTTTGGCTGACGGAATGGTGCCCCGGCGAGCAAATTTCATGGGTGCGAGCGCCGGTCGATGCCATTCAATCAGATCGATAAGCATCGTTGAATCCACACCAACACACAAGTCATCCGCGTGTTGAGGTGTCCCGTCTCAACACTGGCACGCTGCAATGTCGGTGTTCATTGATAGCAACAGGAGACAGGAGTCAGTGACAGGGGAAGGGGAAGGGGCAGGGGCAAGGGAGGGGCAAGGGAGGGGAAGGGGCAGCTCTGTTTGTTTGCCCGTCCCAGGACAACAGAGAATATTCAAACGCGCCACCCGGCGGCTGGCCAGGCCTGGATGCGCAACTGGACAGCTCCGTCGCCTCGCTGCATCATCCGGTACCCTGTCGCCGATGCCCCTCGCTATCATCCACTTTGCTTGGCAACGGCATCGCTGCTCGAGGGCATCCCAGAACCCGATATCCATCACTCCGAACCCATCGTCCGTTCCCAGCACACCCCACCGAGAGGCACTGTGCCGTCTCAAGAACGCAAGTGAGCATCCATTCCCAGTTCCTCAACTGTGATGGCAGACTCGGACGGCGAACCCTCGGGGCTTTCCGTATCCACGGCAGTACCTACCAAACTCAGCGAGCAGGAGAGCCTGGATCTCAGCCCCGACATTAACATGTCCCTAACCGAGAAACTGGCGAGCGATATCAACCTCGCGAATGAAGAGGCCGAGCGGTTCAAGAATATGGACACTGCCCTTGGCCTCACCCCCCATCAGGCCATCCAACTCCACCGCCTGGCCGAGTCCATCAAGATGGCATACACCCTGCTTGCCATGAAGCATCTGCACTCGACCTTCGAAGATGAGTCCAATGGGCTGTATGACCAAGAAGTTGTGACGTTCTCTACCGGCGTGCAGCTCAACCTGGATGAAGAAGAGACGCGGCTCAAGTAAGTAATATGCGGCAGCACCTTGCCGACCAGAAAGGTGTCAGCCAAACAAAAGTGTGCCGAGACATGCCGACGAGGTGCATGGCGGCTGGGGCGACGATCCTCATCGAGGCCGTCCGAGACGAACCGGCTGGGGCAGATTGGCTGGACCCAATAACCACAAGTACTGCAAAGCGCACGAACACCCAGGGATCCCGAGGCTGGCTGTGGCTGCGGCTGCAGCTGCTTTGGTCCTGATTAGTAGTGTGCCGATTCACTAACCGTGTATGCACTCTCGCATCACCTGCACTCACTCGAATCCCCGATGAACACCATGATCCCATTTCACCATGTGCCTCGGGGCTCTAGTGCGGCCGTGGAAGCCTACACCATGTTCCTGGTCCAGTGCGGAGTACCCCGAGGCAGCGAGCGGTTCGATGCGGCCCTGGCAGCGGCCGGGCTGGGTGTGAGCACAATACTGAACGACCCCAACTTCCCGGAAGCCCCTGAGATTCCCGAAGTCATCACCGAGGAGGTCACCGTTAGCATTCCTCTGCCCGAGCTGTCGTTGATGCCCGTTGATGAGCCAGAGATCTCTTCTCCGCGTCGCAGCGAGGGCTCTCGTCGGGCTAGTCTGGTTGTTCGATACGCCCATCGGATATCGATGTGCGAGCGCCCGATCGATCTTGAGGACGTCGTCGAGACCCAGAACAGTTCCGCCGAGGACCAGGAAACGCAGCCGCCTGTGGGGCCGCCCGAGACTGCTGGGGATATACCTGTCATTGCAGAAACCAGCACACAAGCCCAAAACGAAGCCGTGACGGAAGCACAATCCGAAGCCGAGCCTGTCGCCGAGGAAACCGCGACCGAGCGGTCTGAGGCTACCAGACAACAAGACTCGCCGATTCCCAAGGCGCCGAGTATCCCGATGTCGAGCCCCGGTCCTGTGGCGGCATTCCCGAATCCCAGAGTGCGGCCACCCGCGACAGCAAGAATCCCAGGCGAGGGTAATGTCCTCCAGGCCAAGCTCTTCGACCCGCTCGCCAACCTCAACATGCCCAACCCGCCACGACCCAATCCAGTCGTCGGCACACGGTATCCATATTCATCCAAATCCAAAGTCAGCACACCCTCCGACGGCTTGGGTCCGGTTGGGCCGTTCTCCTACCGCATCCAACCAAGCCACCCATCTTCCAGAGACCCACGACCACCCACGAACTACGTCGGGGCGCGAGACAATCACATCGTCGGCCGAGGTGCTCTCAAGCCCATCCCAAATCCATCGGCCCCGCTGTTGCCCCAGAGCATGAATCCCGCAACGATATCAAAGCATCTGACCAACAAGCCGCTCAAGTACCTCCCGGAGCCGGTAGTACACGGGGCAGATGCGACGGATGCAGCAGGCCAGAAGGCCGACACTTTCGAGCCTGTCTCGGCGGCGACAGACCACGAAGTCGGCTCCGGCGTTGCTGGCGCTGTTGGGGCGACTAGTGTGTTCCCTGGACCAGGCTCGATATCGTCGTCGTCTGGACAAGGTATGCCCATGGGCAACCGATCGAGGCTGGGCGGGTCGACTGGCGATACCGCCGTCGTTATTGGCGAGCGCAGCCATAGCTTAACCGATCATAAGCGAATCGACCCCGACTATGCGGAGCCACTGGCATACCAATCCAGACTGGGTGGCTCTCAGCTCCGGATCTCCCAACCCGACAGCGCCCTCGCTGGTGCGTCGCTTCGGTGGGGAGCATCCCAGACCGTGGGTATCCGCGACCACAAGCTTCCGGTGCTCTCTCACCCCGGAGCCAAAACCATGAGTGCTACCTCTATCCTTGACGATCCAGAGCCAACAGCTGGTACACGAACCAGGCAAGGATCGGATGTTTCGGCCCAAGGGACAACGTGTGTGCCTGGGTTCTCACCGCAAGTAGAGTCGTTGTACATCGGTCGCTCGGAGGTCCAGAACGCCATGGCAAAGTCCCTGAATACTGCCATCCAGAATCGGAACCGGCGGCTTGTCGCAGGAAGTCTGGTACCGACACAGGGCAAGATCGAGCCGCTGAGGGGTGGCCGGCCCGGCCATATCACAGACATCAACCCTGATCTCAAGATTGGCCCCGCTGTCACGTACATCGCTGGGGATCATCGCACACTTCCGCCGCTCCAGCCAAAGCGAGATAGCATCGAGCAGAAACCAGCCCCCATGTAGCGGGGGGAGTCTTGGCCTTTGGAACCTTGGTTGCTTGTTCTGGATACTGAATATACACATGGACATCTGCTTCGCTGGAGCAGCTCAAGAGCGCACTTCAGAGCAACGGAAGCATGTGCTTACTCGGTGTATTGAACCTGGAACTAGTGCAAACGCATCAATGGGTTTGTGCCCAAATATATCGAGGCCGGTGTTCGCTCGGTGCATTCATAGCACTGCGGCTCGCTCGGTGCATTCATAGCACTGCGTCATGCCCAAGGGTTATACAGCTTGGGCCGGTTCCTGGTGGTGCGGCTGCCTTGCAAGTTGCTTTGCGAGTTGCCTTGCGAGTTGCTTTGTGAGCTGCCTGGAATGTCGGCCCATCGAAAGATGGCTTCCAGACCCCGGGCCATTTCCGCTGACCATCGCAGCCCATACCGTTCTGCGTACACCCGAATATTTGATCTTGGATGGATGTCATCAAGGCGATCCTCGACGGTATGGGAATCGCCTGCGTTCCATAGTTCCAGGTCGTCGGGTCCACCTTCATGGTGTATGCGGATGGTGACCGGGATTCCACTTGAAAAGCCAGAGTATTCGATCGAGTCTTCCCAAGTCTGAAGGAAGACCCGAAATCGCTTGTCGATGGTGCCGACCATGTTGGTGACGCTAAATGCTTGGCAAAACGGACACAGCTTGGAATGACCTGATGGGTAGGAAGCTGTTGCTTCTCCTGCCGCCCACACCTCCGAGTTCTGTCCGGGCAGGTTGCAGAAGAGCGGGCGATTGTGATGACCAGCATCACAACGGACCAATGAGATTGTCCCGCATGCTCTCGCCCTCCGCACCAATCATGAGTCCCCACGTGTTTGTTTGCCCCCATGCATGAGCACGCGCCGTTGCCACCCGCGTCTACTGGTTTCCTGCCTCCCCCACCGCTCGGCACATGTCCCCGGGCTGTGCCAAGCCTCTCTCGCTTGCACACCAGCCACTCTCGCACCCCCTTCTCGCTTCTCTGTGATGCTCCACCCTTCTCGCCCACTTTTGCCCCTCGACCTTCTCCCGGTCTATAAATAGCCCTGCATGTCTGAGCCTATGTTGAACACCAGTTCGAACAAAACTTGTTCTTTGGTGTTCGGGGCTAAAAGCTAATAAAGCTCATACCAAGCACTTGGTCTTCGTCCTTGCGCTTGTTCACTCCTTACACTTTGTTCGAACTCTCTTCTACTGATACCACCTGCTTGGTATCTTCCGCTCCTAGCCCCGCCCCTTTCCTAGTCCTGTCCGAACCTCAAGCACACTTGTGTCTGAGCCCTCTTCGCTCTCCTGTTCTTGAACCTCCTCGCTTTTTTTTTTTTTCCCAGTCCCAGTCCCAGTCCCGCCATGGATCCTGCCCTCGTGGACCGCCTCCGTGCCTTGGAGGCCGAGCTCGCCGAGCTCCGGACAGCTCGCGATGCTCCTGCCGCTGGGTACAGCGTGCAGATGCCGGACCGTTACGACGGTAACCGGCAAGGGTTCCGGGCATTCGTAAATCAGTGCAAACTGTATATACGAATGCAGCCCCACCGGTTCCCTGCTGACCCGATTAAGGTCGGATTCGTCATTAGTCTGCTCACTGGACCGGCTCTCCAGTGGGCGACTCCGATGCTTGAGATGGGTGATCCCCGACTCAACTCTTTTGGCGATTTCCTAGAACGCTTTTCCAAAGTGTTTGACGACCCTGATCGGGCCAGGACTGCCGAGTCAGTGATCACCACACTGTCTCAGGGCAACCGCCCGTGCGCAGTCTATGCATCCGAGTTCCTTCGTATTGCCGCCGATACGACTTGGAACGACGGTGCAAAGATCTCGTTCTTCCGACTTGGCTTGTCGGATGATGTCAGAGACGAACTTTCGCGAGTTCGCCCTCTGCCACGAGATCTGGAGGAGTACATCGAGCTTTGTAACGAGCTCGATGCACGAATCCGCGAGCGCCGTCAAGAGCGCCGAAGCACGCCTGCCCGCTACCGGTCTTCCCAGTTCGCCTTTGGTTCCGCCTCCGCTGCCGTTCCCGCCATCGCTCCCGCGCCCGTCCTCGCTCCGCCGCACCCCTCCTACATTGTTTCCGAGCCCATGCAAGTGGACTCTGCCGTCTCTGGACCCCTGACCGCCGAGGAGAAACAACGCCGCCGCCGCTTTGGACTCTGCCTGTACTGTGGCAAGAAGGGCCACTTGGTACGAAACTGCCCCGTCAAGTTTGGATCTACCAGAGCTACCGGACCGCCCCCTGGACCTCCCGGCCCGAGGATCATCCGCACCATCGTTTACGAAGATGGAGAAGTGCAAGACTTCAGTTCGGGAAACGACCAGGCCCGGTTCTAAGTGAAGGCCTTGAACCGGAGCCGTGCCCACCGCCTTCCGAAAGTGAAGACATTGGTAAGGTGCCTTTGGTAAGTACTGGGGAAGCAGTGATGTGCGGACAGCTTCGCCTTGCCTCTGGACCGGCGGACACTCTCAGCTCTGGCATAGTACCCGTGGCACCTCTGGTGTCACTGGGAACTGCACCTCATCCACAGGTGCAAATACCTGAGCTGTCCTGCCAACCCTCGGCAAAGTTAACTGTCTGTGCTAGCCGCAACCCTGGTGCCGAAGCTGGTACCGAACCAAAGTCTTGTGTTTCGTCTGTTCGTCGTTGCTCGTTGGTTGTTCCCGTCGCTGTTCGTCTTCCTTCTGGTGATTCTCTGTCGTGCGAAGGACTTGTCGATTCTGGTGCCTCTGGCAACTTTATCGACGAGGACTTTGTTGCTCGACACTCTGTCCCCACCTGCTCCAAGGCTTCGCCCTTGGCAGTGGAAGGCGTGGATGGTAAGCCGCTGTCGTCTGGCCCCATCCTCCGCGAGACTGCTCCACTCGAGGTGATTCTCGGGGACGTCTCGCAACGCCTTCGGTTCGATGTGATCAGGTCTCCACATCAACCACTTATCCTTGGCTTTCCTTGGTTGCGCACCGCCGAGCCCAAGATTGTCTGGTCTCGCGGTCTTCTTTGTCTCCCTCCTTCTGTTGATTCCGACCCCTCTCCATGCACTACTTCTCTTTCGTCTTGCTCCACTTCCTCCAATGTCACTGTTAGAGTCCAAAGGGGACTCAACGGCAAAAGAAGAAGTGAGCTCGAAGTGAGCTCAGGGAAAGCAAGGGTAGAGTCCGAAGTGGACTCGGAGAGGGAGCGAGGGAAGCAAAGATCCGTTCAAGATAAGACTTGTCTCGAAATGAGACGTGAGGAACACTCAGAGAATAAAGTAGAAGGCACTTTATTTAGTCCTATTTTGAACGCTAAGGTTCGACTACACATCGCGGGGGTCAGGCTATTTATAGACAAGTCCGGACTTGGCAGCGAAGGGCGGCCAAGGGAGGGAAAAGTGGGCGATCGAGCAGGGCGAAGGGGGCGATGCACGAACGAGGGCCGAGAAGGACCACCGAGACAGGCAGAGAACCAAAGCGAGAGAGGCGCAAGCAAAAGCGAAGCACCTGGCAGGAGAAACGTGCAAAGGCGAAGCAATGTGACTCAACGTCCAAGAAGCGGATTGGTCAAGTATAAGGTTGGGGCAAATGCATGCGAGATGAACAAGAGATCGGGGCGGTCAGGCAGGTCATGAGTCACCGGTGGGGGGACACATGACCGGCAGCCGAATTGCAACCAATCGCAGCAAGGCGCGTGCACAAACAAACCGGCGCGTGCGAAGAAGACAAAGGAAGCGGAGCAGCGCGGGAAAACGGAAGTGCGGAAGGAGCGGAAAAGACAGGCAAAAGGCGGAAAATCGGAGGGGAACTGCAAGGCTACACACAAACAAACAGAAAGGCAAAAGAATAGCCAAGTGTGCAGTCAAAGTGGAGAACAAGCAGGAGCTATCCCTAACATCATCCCCTTCCTTAGCGACGAACTCCGGACGTCGCCTTCGGCTTTGAGGGATAGCGAAGGTGGAAGTCAGCAACAAGATCAGTGGCGTGGGAAACATTGGCAGCGGGCTCCCAAGACCGGTCAGTCTCGGAATAGCCCTTCCACTGAACCAAGTACTGTAAGCGACCACGGAAGAGCCGAGAATCGAGAACAGTCTCGACCTCAAACTCTTCCTGGGAGTTAACAAGAATGGGAGGTGGTTCTGGTTGGGTGAACTCGGGAACAATGTCCTTCGTTCGGGGTTCAAGGAGGGATACATGGAAAACGGGGTGAACTTTAAGTGTGGAAGGGAGTTTAAGCTCAAAGGCAACGGGGTTGATGCGGTGAAGAACTTTAAAGGGGCCAAGCTTTTTCTGGTCAAGCTTGTTGGAGGGACGAAGGGTGCGAATGTGGCGACGATCCAGAAAAACGAGGTCGCCAACGGAGATGTCGGGAGTGGGGAGACGGGATTTGTTGGCCTGCACAGTGTAGGACTCTTGGGCAACCCGGAGGTTGGCCTTGAGATCCTCGAGAACGGTCTGAAGTCGGTCGACACGTTCTTCGGCAGAGGGCACAACAGAGGGATCACGAATGATAGAGGGATCGAAAATGGGGTGATGGCCATGGACTGCAAAGAAGGGAGTCATGCCAGTGGAGGTGTTTTCCGAGTTGTTGTAAGTGAACTCGGCAAGGGGAAGGTGAAGGGTCCAGTCGTCTTGCAGGTAATTGCAATGGATACGCAAATACTGCTCGATGACCTGGTTGAGAACCTCGGTCGAACCGTCGGTCTCGGGGTGGAAGGCAGAAGAAAGGGAAATCTTCGTCTTCAGAAGCTCATTGAAGCGCCTCCAGAAGGCCGAAGTAAACTGAGTTCCTCGGTCCGAAACAATAGACCGGGGACAACCATGCAAGCGGAAGATGTGGGAGAGGAAGAGTTCGGCGGTTTGCTCGCCTGTAACCGTCTTCGTGGTGGGCACAAAGTGTGCTTGTTTGGACAGGCGGTCCTTAACCACGAAGATCGAGTCAAAACCGTTCGAAGGTGGGAGATCCGTGATGAAGTCCATCGACAGGTCCCACCAACGTTCGGAAGGAACGGGGAGAGGATGAAGTAAACCATAAGGGGAGTGACGGGACGGCTTGGCTCGCTGGCACGCTTCACAATTAGCAATGAAGCGACGCACAGACTTACGAAGCCGGGGCCAGTGAAAGTCCCGGGAGATGAGCTCAACGGTCTTGGCAAGACCAAAGTGACCAGCGGCAGCGGAGCAGTGACGTTGCTCAAACACTTTGAGCTGGAGCTCGGGGGAAGGGACAACGATCAGGTCTTTAAAGTAAAGGAGACCGTCACGGAAGGAGTAATCGCCATCAAGACGTTTGGCGTTGAAGTCAGAAAGAAGGGAACAAGAAAGGGTGGCAGCTCGAATCTCGGAAAGAAAATCGGGGTTCGAGCCGATAACGGTGATGCTGTCGAGAGAAATAGACTCGAACAGCTGAAGGAAGTTGGTGGAGTGGAGGGAGTCACCAGGCTTTATCTCAAAGTCAGAACGGCGACTGAGAGCATCGGCTTTGGTGTTGAGGCGACCAGGGCGGTGGTAAATGCGAAAAGCAAAATCAGAAAGGAATTGGGCCCACCGGAACTGGCGGCGAGAAAGTTGGGAAGCGGAAGTGAACCGGGTGAGGTTCTGGTGATCAGAGAAAACAAGAGTGGGATGATCGGGGTCGGCAGCCATCAAGTAATGACGCCAGGCAGTAAAGGAATCGACAATAGCAAGGAGCTCTTTGTCGTGGGTGTCATAATTCACCTCGGCGGGACGGAATTGCCGAGAGTGAAAAGCAACGGGGTGAAGAGCGCCGTCAGGGTCAAACTGGGAAAGGACGGCACCCAGAGCAAAGTCAGAAGCATCGGGCTCGATGACAGCGGGTTTGGAGAAATCAAAGTAACGAAGAATAGGTGCGGAAGTGAATGAACGTTTAAGAGAATCAAAAGCCTCTTGGGCCTCGGGAGACCAAGAGAAGGTGGAGGATTTGGTGGTGAGTGAAGTCAAAGGACGAGCAAGTGCGGAAAAGTCCTTGACGAAGCGGCGGTAAAAGTTTGCGAAACCAATAAAAACTTGGATGTCGCGAGCAGAAGAGGGAACAGGCCAAAGGGAAACGGCCTCGACCTTGGCAGGGTCCATTTTAATGCCATCGGCAGAAATGATCATGCCGAGAAAGTCAACTTCAGAAAGGTCAAAAGAACACTTGGCCGGATTGACCTTAAGAGAGTGTTCACGAAGGCGAGAAAGAACAAGCTTAACATGCTCCTCATGCTCCAGGGGATCTTTTGAGAAGATCAGGATGTCGTCAAGATAAATGACAACACAGACACCAAGGAGGTCCGAGAAGATGTCGTTCATAAAAAACTGAAAAGCAGCGGGGGCATTCGAAAGACCAAAGGGGATAACATTGTACTCGTAAGAGCCAGATTTGCAAACAAAAGCAGTCTTCCACTCATCGCCCTTCTTGACACGAACCAAGTGGTAAGCATCAGGAAGGTCAAGGTGTGAGAAGACGCGGGCAGAAGAAAGTTTATCCAGAAGATCCTGGAAGAGGGGAAGAGGGTAGCGGTTCTTCTTCGTGATGGCATTGAGGCCCCGGTAGTCGACGCAAAGGCGAAGACCACCATTGGGCTTCTTCACGAAGAAGCAGGGAGCACCAACGGGAGAAGAGGATTTGGAGATCCAACCACGTGCGAGGGCGTTGGTCAGATACTCCGAAAGAGCAGATTCCTCGGCCGGGGACAAAGGATAGACTTTCCCCGGCTTTGGCAAACGAGGTTCCTTTCCATCCTCGGTCCGTACAAACTCAATAGACAAGTCATACGGACGGTGAGGAGGCAAGGAAGAAGGAGGGTCAGACTTGAGGCTGAAAACGTCGCCAAACTCATTGTATTTGAGCGGGACACCTCGAGAGTCAACAGGGGTGCCAGACTCGGCATACACCTTCGTCGTGAGCACGGACCTTATCGACACCGTAGGATACGTCTCCGGCGAAGGAGGACGGATATCCATTTGGGCAGCGAAAATGTCGAGCTTGTCTTCCCGTGCAAGACGGAGAAGACTCGCCGCATTAACGAGCTCAATGTCGGGCGAAGATAAAGCCGTTGGCTCTTCAGAAAGCGAAGCAGAGTCAAGGCGGGAAGAAAGGGAAGGCGGAGTGCCAAAGGAGGGAACCGGTGTAAGGGAAGGACCGGAGGGAGGAGTCAAAGGCGAAGTGCCCGAAGGGGGAGGCGAGGAGCCGGAAGCGGACGGAGTGTCCAAGGAAGAAGCAGAGACATCCGCGAGGATGTGTCCATCAGCAAGGCAAGAGGGATCGGAGAATGAAAGGGAGAGGGACTTCCAATTAACAACTGGATTATGCAAGCGCATCCAGGGAAGACCAAGAGTGATGGGAGTGGTGGAGAGTCGAGTCACAAGAAAAGAAATCGACTCGGTGTGGGAACCAATGGTCAGAGTCAAAGGCGCGGTTTGGAAACGAATGAAACCGGCCGAAGAACCATCAGCAAGGGAAACGGAGTAAGGAGTAGAAAGAGGGATAAGAGAGAGTTTATGGAGATCGGCAAAGGCAGGATCAATGAGGGCAAGAGCGGAACATCCATCATCAATAAAAACAGAAAGGGAGATGGAGACCGGGCCAGAAAGACTCATGACGATAAGAGTGGCCGGAAGAAGAAGCTTATCGTCCGATAGTGACGAGTCAGAGGGGGAAGATGTTCGTATCGCCGAACAGACCACCTCGCTTACTTGCGAGGTGCTGCTCGGCTGTGAGCATTTCCCGAGTTCCGTTTGACCAGAACCGGGCACTGCTGAACATCGCGACTGCCGGGACAAGACTTTTCCCCGCAGTACAAGCAGAGACCCTGCTCACGACGTCGCTTTTTCTCGACGTCGGAGAGCTTAGCAGGGCGGACCGAGACAGAGTCAAGGTCCATGGGAGTGGGTGCAGAAGAGGAGGAAGAAGAAACATGCGCGGGAGAATGGTGGTGATGGGGAGCAGAGCGAGAAGAAGGAGGAGGAGGTTGGGAACGGGAGGAGACCTTGAGACGATGGAGGGCATCGTCGTACTCGACCGCTGCCTTGATCAACTCGGGCAAGGAAGCGGGAGCGGGGCGGAGACCGATGAGGTGGAACTTGACCTCAGACTTCAAACCCTCCTTGAAGAAGTGCATCTTGGTGGGTTCGTCAGTCTGGACGCGGGCGGCGAGCTGGACGAAGCGGGTGGCGAAGGCTTGGCAGGACTTGAGCTGGACCAAGCGTTTGAGGTCGTTCAAGGCCTTATCTTGCGAGGAGGCCGTGTCCTCACCGAAGGTCGACTTGAGGGCAACTTCAAAATCCGCGAAGGAAGCCGGGAAGCGGTTGGCCATATAAAAGGCGGCCTCGTACCATTTGAAAGCTTCGCCGCGGAGGAAGGAGGTGGCATAAAGGACCTTCTGGCGCTCGGGCGCAAAGAAGGCAGGATCGGCGAGGAAGACGAGGTGGCACTGGGCGAGGAAGGCCGTCGTCTCGTCGCGGGAACCTAGGAACTCCTTGGGCTTGTTCACCTGGTAGACCTGGCGGGGAGCGGCGGCGGGAGCTTGCAGATCTTGGATCTGACGATGGAGAGCAGCGTTCTGGGTCATGAGGGCGTTCATACGCTCCTCCATGCGCGCCAGGTACGCATTGAGATCTGCCGGGGGTGCAGCAGGCTCAGCCATCGGATCGACGAGGGAAAGAGAGGCGAAAGAAGAAGAAAGGCCGGGAAGCCAAGAGGGAGCGTTCAAAATGATGTTAGAGTCCAAAGGGGACTCAACGGCAAAAGAAGAAGTGAGCTCGAAGTGAGCTCAGGGAAAGCAAGGGTAGAGTCCGAAGTGGACTCGGAGAGGGAGCGAGGGAAGCAAAGATCCGTTCAAGATAAGACTTGTCTCGAAATGAGACGTGAGGAACACTCAGAGAATAAAGTAGAAGGCACTTTATTTAGTCCTATTTTGAACGCTAAGGTTCGACTACACATCGCGGGGGTCAGGCTATTTATAGACAAGTCCGGACTTGGCAGCGAAGGGCGGCCAAGGGAGGGAAAAGTGGGCGATCGAGCAGGGCGAAGGGGGCGATGCACGAACGAGGGCCGAGAAGGACCACCGAGACAGGCAGAGAACCAAAGCGAGAGAGGCGCAAGCAAAAGCGAAGCACCTGGCAGGAGAAACGTGCAAAGGCGAAGCAATGTGACTCAACGTCCAAGAAGCGGATTGGTCAAGTATAAGGTTGGGGCAAATGCATGCGAGATGAACAAGAGATCGGGGCGGTCAGGCAGGTCATGAGTCACCGGTGGGGGGACACATGACCGGCAGCCGAATTGCAACCAATCGCAGCAAGGCGCGTGCACAAACAAACCGGCGCGTGCGAAGAAGACAAAGGAAGCGGAGCAGCGCGGGAAAACGGAAGTGCGGAAGGAGCGGAAAAGACAGGCAAAAGGCGGAAAATCGGAGGGGAACTGCAAGGCTACACACAAACAAACAGAAAGGCAAAAGAATAGCCAAGTGTGCAGTCAAAGTGGAGAACAAGCAGGAGCTATCCCTAACAGTCACTCCCCTTCTTGATGATTCCACTCCTTTGATTGATCTAAGCTCCTCTCCTACGCTCCCACCTTCGTCTTCCCCTTCTTGTCTTGTTCCTCCCGAACCCCTTCGCTCTTCCCAAACCCCTTCTTCTGTTGTCAGTTCTCTTTCCCTCCTTGATGTACCTCCTCCTGTTGTTTGTTCTTCGGACATTGTTCAGAATAAAGTAACCGTCGAACATTATTCTGACCTTGTCCACGCCCCTCCTCTCAGCTCGGACGCTCCTCTCCGCGTCTGCAGCATTGATTACCGCTCGATGCGCGAGTCTTTGGATGCATGCAGGCATGGAACGCAACCCCTGACCATCTTTCAGGTCCATGTCCTGCCCACTGACGAGCCGAGCACTGCGACTGTCGAAGTGCCTGCGGAGTACAAGGACTTCCTGTCTGTTTTCTCTAAACAGGAAGCTGACTCCTTGCCTCCGCATCGCCCTTATGACTGCCCCATTGACTTGGAGCCGGGCAAGTCGCCAAAGTTCGGGCCTCTGTACTCACTGTCCGAGCCCGAACTTCACGCTCTGCGTGACTATCTCGACGAGAATCTTGCCAAGGGATTCGTTCGTCCTTCGTCGTCCCCAGCAGGCTCACCAATCCTCTTCGTCAAGAAGAAGGACGGCTCACTTCGTCTTTGCGTTGACTACCGCGCACTGAACGGTATCACGGTAAAGAACCGTTACCCTTTACCGCTGATCGGCGAGCTGCTGGACCGACTTCGAGGCGCGAAGGTGTTCACTAAGCTGGACCTTCGTGGAGCCTACAATCTGCTGCGCATCCGCTCCGGGGACGAGTGGAAGACAGCTTTCCGTACTCGATATGGGCACTTCGAGTACTTGGTGATGCCCTTTGGGCTCACCAACGCGCCAGCGACGTTCCAGCACTTCATCAACGACGTCCTGCGCACCGAGTTGGACCAGTTCGCAATTGCGTATCTTGACGATATCTTGATCTACAGTGCTGATCCGTCGCAGCATGTAGAGCACGTCAAGCAGGTCCTCTCGAAGCTCCGAGCTGCAAAGCTGTATTGCAAGCTGGAGAAGTGCGAGTTCTCCAAAACCTCGGTCTCGTTCCTTGGTTTCATGGTCTCGCCCGAGGGCATCGGTATGGAGCGATCCAAGCTCTCTGCGATCTTGGATTGGCCCATACCGCGCAACATCTCGGATCTTCGATCCTTTGTCGGGTTTGCGAACTTCTATCGACGCTTCATCGATGGATACGCAAAGATCGCGGGGCCCATGACTCGGCTCTTCCGGAAGACGCATGGCTTCCAGTGGTCCCGCGAAGCCGATAAAGCATTCAGATCCTTGAAGGATGCCTTCGTTTCGGAGCCCGTTCTGGTGCATCCGGACCCATCCAAGCCGTTCGTCGTAGAGTCAGATGCGTCGGACTTTGCGCTTGGATGCGTGCTCTCCCAGCGGGGTGCTGATGATCGCCTTCATCCTTGCTCGTTCCATTCGCGGACACTCTCGAATGCTGAACGTAACTACAGCATATACGAGAAAGAGCTGTTGGCGATCAAGGAGGCTTTCGAGGCGTGGCGACACTACCTCGAAGGCGCCCAGCATCCCGTTGCCGTTCTGACCGATCACAAGAACTTGGAGTACCTGGCAACGGCTCGCATCCTAAACCAGCGTCATGCACGGTGGTCCCAGTTCTTGTCTCGGTTCGACATCCGCATCCAGTACCGTCCTGGTGCGAGGAACGGCAAGGCCGATGCCCTGTCTCGTCGCTCGGACTACATCCCTTCGTCGGCCTCCGTGTCGAGGGATCCGCCTCTGCTTCTCGATCCTGCCGCGGTGATACGCGTGCTCCGAAGCAGAGACGCCCGCTCTTCGGTTGCAAGTCGCAGTGACCCTGTGGATTTGCTGCAGCTCATAGCCGAAGAGCAGGCTCGGGATCCCGGTCTAGACAAATACCGTCGTGACCCGAAGTTCGTCTGGAATGGCCAGTACCTCACCTTCCAGAACAGGATTGTGGTCCCAGAGTCGTGCCGAGTTCCGGCGCTCAAGTCGTGCCATGACCCAGTCGCTGTGGGTCATCCAGGCATCCGACGGACTCTGGCTCTGGTATCGCGACAGTTTTGGTGGCAAACCTATCGGAAAGATGTCAAAGAGTACGTCTCGACGTGCGACACCTGTGCACGCTCGAAAGCTCCGCGACACAAGCCGTTTGGGTTCCTGTTGCCACTCCAGACAGCCGATCGACCCTGGGGGACACTGACCATGGACTTTATCACTGATCTGCCAAAGTCCAAGGGTCACACCTGCATCTTTGTGGTGGTATGCAGCCTCACAAAGATGGCACACTTTATGTCCTGGCGTTCACTGCCGTCGGCGGAGGAGACTGCGTCACTGTTCCTCGACAATGTCTTTCGTCTCCATGGCCTCCCCGACACAGTGGTTTCAGACCGAGGAAGTCAGTTCACCTCTCGGTTCTGGAAGGCACTCTGCACGCAGCTCGGGATCCAAACCAGTCTGTCCACGGCCTTCCATCCCCAGACCGATGGACAGACTGAGAGGGTCAACCAGGTCATCAACCAATACCTGCGCTGTTACACGTCGTATCAGCAAGATGACTGGGCCGAGCTGCTGCCGTTGGCCGAGTTCTCTTACAATAACCTCGAGAACTCGTCAACACATGCCTCGCCATTCTTGGCAACCTATGGGTTCCACCCAAGGTTCGAAGTCCCCGTTGTCGCTGGCGGCCCTGATGTTCCCTCTGCCACGGAGAGGGTTGAACATCTCCAGCGGAACCTGGCACTGTTGAAGGAGAATCTTGAGAAGGCAAAGTCTGACTACAAGCACTTCTCAGATCTCCGGAGGTCCCAGGCTCCCGACTTGCGTCCGGGCGATCAAGTCTGGGTGCTGACTCGTAACATCAGCACCACTCGCCCAAGCAAGAAGCTGGATTACCAGAGGATTGGACCATTCACCATCCTCGAGGCCGTCGGGACATTGGCTTTCCGCCTGGACTTGCCAAAGGACATAAAGGTGCACCCGGTGTTCCATGTGTCTCTTCTTGAGCCCTACAAGAAGAACTCGCTTCCGGGTCGGGTGCAAGCGCCGCCCCCTGCGGTGGTCATCGATGGGAACTTGGAGTGGGAGGTCGAAGAGATCTTAGACTCCAAGTTCGTGCGCGGAAAGCTGCACTATCTCATCGATTGGAAAGGCTACCCGGTCACCGATCGAAGTTGGGAGCCCGCCGACATTGTCTTTGCCCCAACGGTGGCCGCGGAGTACCACCGACGCTACCCAGACAAGCCTGGCCCCAGGAGAACTCAAGATGGAACACGCCGTAGTTTAAGGAGGAGATAGTGTGATGACCAGCATCACAACGGACCAATGAGATTGTCCCGCATGCTCTCGCCCTCCGCACCAATCATGAGTCCCCACGTGTTTGTTTGCCCCCATGCATGAGCACGCGCCGTTGCCACCCGCGTCTACTGGTTTCCTGCCTCCCCCACCGCTCGGCACATGTCCCCGGGCTGTGCCAAGCCTCTCTCGCTTGCACACCAGCCACTCTCGCACCCCCTTCTCGCTTCTCTGTGATGCTCCACCCTTCTCGCCCACTTTTGCCCCTCGACCTTCTCCCGGTCTATAAATAGCCCTGCATGTCTGAGCCTATGTTGAACACCAGTTCGAACAAAACTTGTTCTTTGGTGTTCGGGGCTAAAAGCTAATAAAGCTCATACCAAGCACTTGGTCTTCGTCCTTGCGCTTGTTCACTCCTTACAGCGATGGAGCTGGAGCGAGCTTGGGTCTGATGCGGGGCTACGCCTGTCGTCGAACTGCCACAGCATTCTTCCGGTGATGGTTGGCTTGAAGCAATACTGGAAATAAGTTCCGGATATCCGCTGGATGCCGTGGATGAAGCCGTACGGCCCCGCTGCAAGCAAGGCGAGACTCTCGTCTCTGGACTCGTGCAGACGATATCCGAAATAAAAGACATCCATCTGCGATATCGGGATCGACACATCGACGAAGAAATGCAGGGTGCTGGCCGCATGGTGTGTCAGATACCGTGATCCAAAGTCTGGGCTTCGAATGAGGCGGCTGAATCGGCGGTTGCTGGAGGAAAGCTGGAGCAGCGTGAAGAGATCGAGATCGAGGGCGATTGCGAGGACCAGCTCGTTTGGGAGAGCATCCATGAGCCTGCGATGCCCAGGAGCGTCCTGCAATCTGTCTGGGCTCGGCAGCGCCATCCCGGATGGTTGATCAGGCAATAGTCCCCGCGGAATGTCCCCGGCATCGAGCCAGGGTCAAAATTGCGGTTGCCGCAGCACGCCAGGACGATTTGCAGCGGAAGGGCATCGCGAGAGTCAGCGAATTGCTGCAGATGCAGCCGTTGCAAGCGAGCGCAATCAAGCACCTTCGATCAATCAAGTGCCAATAGTCCATCGTAATGGCCGCTCTGGAACTATGCTCGGGTATGCGCTGCATCAACTTGCACCGGCCACAGACACGGTGAGTTTCGGGACTCCAGCGGCCAAGGTATTTGCAGAACGTTCTGTTGTTTCTGACGGCGCCTGAATGCATCGAGTCCCGACAACGGAGACGAGCTGCGGAGCTGGCTTTCCCTTGCCTCATATATCCCCGTGATGGAGGCGACAGAATTAGCTGACCCCGGGCGCCTCTCAGACCACCATCATTTCGAGGCAACATGGATGCCAAGAGTGAGGCACTGAAGCTCCTCAAGTCCCACGACCAAACCGTCAATCGGCTGCACGAAAAGGCACAGACTATCGTGCAGCTGGCGAAAAATGATCAGACACTGGCCCCCGTATCGCCAAAGCCGCCGACATCGCCGGTCCGAGAGAAATTCGTGCGGCGGTCGATCTCTCTCAACATCAGCTCAAGCCAACTAGACGAAGCCAACATGCCCAACTCGCTGGCCCAGATGTCCATCGCCCGCTCTGAAACCGTCTGCAAGGACGAAGGCAAGCATCACCCACTTGGAATGCTCCGGTCGAATGTATCCAGCAAAGACCTCAAGTCGCTTGGGAGTGAAGATTATGTGAAGCGGCCTAGTCGAGACCCCAAAGGATCCACAGCCTCCAAGCTCTCCGTTGCTGGGAATCAGCGAGAAACGGGCTCCCGACACACGATTTCCAGTGAGACGCCGTCGGCTGAGGTGGGAAATCGCATGCGGCTGTGTGGTTCTGCTGAGGCCTCGATCGGCTACGGTGATTAGAGTCTCAGCGGCGGGTCGCCCACGGATCCCTATGAGCCGGAATTGATGCCTTGCTCGTTTGTAATGCCTCCACGGCGGCTCACATCGCGGCGACAACGATTCCATGGGAACCCGCTGGGATTCTCAGCGTCCCCGCCCACGCTCGCGCTCTCGCACTCTGCCCCACAGGCTACATGTTGATGCTAAGGTAGCTGTTTGATCGCTGTTTGATCGCTGTTTGATCGCTGTTTGATCGCTGTTTGATCGTTGTGTGAGCACCGCGGCCTGGGAGAGACTGCATCTGGTGCTGCAGCTCCACGGAGCAGCGATATCCCATTTTGATTTCTGCTGTCGTCTCTTCACAGGCACTTCCCCAAGACTCAGTAAGCGACATGCACGACCCAGCTTGGAGACCTCAAGAGTCATCAGTGCGCTGCTCTGTTGTCCCCGACTCGCACCTGATCACCCTGCGAAGTGGGTCTGTGGGATCGTCTGTTGCCGAGCGGCTGCCCCACAGCAGGGGCGCCTCGAATTCAGCGCTTGATTCATCGGCCGTTGTATCAACATCTGGCTATCTGGTGGTGTCTGAGCTCAGCTTGCTGGACCAGCCGCAGCCAGCTTCGACGCAACAACTGAGCCCCAAGGTCTCGATACCGTTACCGCCTATTTCCAATCGCCGGCTATCAAAGAGCAGGGATAGCGTGTCCATGATCCACATCCAGATTGAGCCTGTTTCTCCCACTTCGCCAGCCACGCCGAGGCATCTGAGAGCCGATATACCCTCTGTCAAGTATGCGCCGCATCGGAGCAAGTCAATGAACTTTCACGAAGAGGAGCTCACCATAAGCACGAGCTTGCTAAGTTCCCAAAAGTCATCCCCCGACCTGGGGTGCGAGCATCCTCCGGAGATAAACTCGATATCCGGGTACCTCAGCCCTGCTGATGCACGAGCCGCCAAACGCAAGGGCTCGACCGCATTCCTAGCCCTCTCCAAGATGAAGGAGTCGCGAGTCCGATCAAGGAATCCCGAGGCCCTCGAGCATTTCCGCAAGACGGTACAGAGGGTGATAAGGATGAACAGGATGATATCGGCGTTCCGGGTCGAGCCGCAGACCAACATCAAAGGAAAAGTCTTCAGCCATATACCATCACTGATGTCGGCCAGTATTTTGGACATCACATATACGGACGAGCGGACCCCGGTTCTCATGTCCATCCTGAAAAAGTCGCCGGATTCCAGAACCGAGATCGAGTTGGATGTGCTGTGGCACTACTGTGGGCAGATGAAAGCCCTGCGCAAATTCGGGGCAATGGTCCAACGGGAGATATGCAAGAAGGCGTACTTTGAGGAAATATCATCGGGTCGGCTGATCCTCAAGCAGGAGACGGGGCCTTTGTGCTTCTACATACTGCTGCGAGGTCGAGTCCAACTCTTCAAGACCTATGGAGACCACCACTATCGTCTGGTCGAGGCAACGACCATGCTGATGGATGGCGATTCGATTGGAGACCCAGAGATACTCCAGGCTACCGATGAAGGCACCCAACGAAACGAGTCTGCCCTGGCCCTAACGAATGTTGAAGTGCTCCGTGTCGACCGCTTCAACTTTCAAGAGATTCTCGAGACAGCCGCCGCCGCCGAAATGGAGCAAAAGATTCAGTTTTTTGCCTTGCTGCCCCTAGTCGTATCTATGAACATCAGCGCCAACTCACTGGCTGAGAGGGCAATCGAACGAGAGTTTCTTCGAGACAAGGTGAGCATTTTTGTGATGCCATGGCCCTTGGGATGCCATGGTCCTTGGGATGCCACGGTCCTTGAGATGCCTGTCGGCCGAGAGCTTGCTGGTTCATGTGCCCATGTGTATATATCTTCGGGGAATGTCGCAGTACTTGCAAGAATGACTACGGCGACCCTGAGGGTAGCGGCACTGATGCTCACATAACCCAATCTATCCCACCACCTCCACCATCACCACAACCACCACCTCCACCATCACCACAACCACCACCGCCACCATCACCACAACCACCGTCGCCGTCGGTAGATGATCGTCGAGGCGGCGCACCAATCGGACTATGTCTACTTCATTATCAAAGGGACATGCCGCATCATCACCGTTGTCGAGTATATCG
Organism: Polychytrium aggregatum; assembly: GCF_025602895.1. Taxonomy (NCBI): domain Eukaryota; kingdom Fungi; phylum Chytridiomycota; class Chytridiomycetes; order Polychytriales; genus Polychytrium; species Polychytrium aggregatum. The sequence goes on from NW_026516337.1 coordinate 34,138, forward strand.
AGTACGAGGCAAATCGTGGAAAATGGGCTGCCCGGCGGATCCCACCGGGGTTCGATGCGTCAAACGTGCCGCTGGATTCAAGCCTCAAGGAGCGAGTAGTCAGCAAATCACTCTGCGTTGGGCACCTGGAGCATGGCGCATATTTTGGAGAGGGCTGGGTTGCTGACAGAATGAGGCGCAAGGGACGGCTAAAGCTTGAGCACTATTCCTGGACCGCAGCAACATCCGTGGTCGCCGACACACGGGTGCATTGCTATGCCATCGACACGGTGGGTGGACAGCCAGTTGCGTGACCAGCAAGCCCAATCCAAATGGGCGGCCTCTACGCCGATGGGGACTTGTTGAGAAGGGCTCAATCATTTGGGGTGTCGACCTTGACTGGCCGCCATATCCAACTCATCGGACACTCTTTGGCTAACTGATGGGCTCTCTGCCGACGCTGCCTCACAATGCCTCAACTGCTTGTAGGAAACCTTCCTGAACCACACGACGCTGGAGACAATCAAGTGCATCGAAAGCGATGCAAAGGAACGATATCCACCAAAGGATCGCATCATCGACGAGTTTCTCGAGAGCCGGGAGTGGAGCCTGTTCAAGAAGCATGTCGTCAAAGAAGTTCTCTACCGCAAAGCCGGCACGTAGCTGTGTGCCAGATATTCTCTTCTTGGACAGCTCTCTCGAAAAGATACTGGGAATTTTGTCTGTTCAGGGGTTACCACATATGAGCGGCGTTCATCGGCATTTTGGGCTAACCCAGTACTGGCACCATTGTTGCCGGCCGTCGTCGTCAGCAAAGTTGTCCTGCTGAACACGGTCTTGAATACAGTGACGCAAGTAGCCCAAGCGCGGCGGATGTCCGCCATGGGCAATGGACGAGCATATGTATATTCAGGGGGCCGAAGGATGGTCGTCCGTGGGGAGGTTAGACATACCGATTCATCTCCATGACCATCGATTGATCCATAGGCACCCGATAAAACACCATGTTTGACCGCTCGTGGTTGATGCTCATGAACTTGAACATTCCATTCAGCAGCGTCTTGCGCAAAAAGTTGAAGGAACCCCAGGCGGTGTCATTGCTGACAATTTCAGTGCGTCCGATGACGTACACGGTGTTGCGTCGGCACAAGTTCATCCGGCGATAGTATTCCTGGATGACAGCGTCGTTTGTGTCGCTGTTGCGACTCTGCTCAGAGTCCGGCAGCACTCGATTGATCAGTGGGTGCGGCGTGCGAACATCTGCACCGGCAAATCCATCGAAGGAATCGTGATCCAGAGGCTCCGTTCTCGAGCCCTTCTCGAGAGTCTCTCGTCCGATCGACACAATCAGGTTCATGATCAAATCGGCAAGTTCATCGCCCGAATCGACAATGTCGAGGTAGCCATACGTTACGATTGCAGAGTAGAAGCCAAGATATGGCAAAGGCCGCAAGCGGATTCGATCTTTTTCGTGAACGTAAGGCGCCTCGGTTTGGTTGATTGAGATGAAGACCATCACCTAGAGTCAGTCGATTCTGTTAGATTCCCAGCACACAAACATCAACCGAAACAGATGGAAGGGGCTGCCAAGTAAAGTCGCTGTGTCCGGCAACGCAGACGGGACTCGCGGCGTACCTCAAAGAGCGAGGGCAGATGCTCGACGTAGTGTCGCAGCATGATCTTGTCCAGGTAGCTGGTGGTGCTATAGCACATGGCCATGCCAGGCAGACGGACGATGCGGATGCGACGGTCGTGCAGTGGTATCTGGTGGACGACAACATTACAGGTTTCCAAGGCCTGAGAGCCACATGGCACTGAAACTAGCATATTTTCGGCCACGTCGCCGACCATGTTTGTGATTGTGACCGAGAAGTTGGAGTCTTCCGGCAGTCCGTCGATGCGCAACGTTTCATCGAGAGATGAAACAGCATGTGCGGCCGTGTGCTTGCGTTTGTGGAGTTGCTTGCTCGGTGGCGCAGCCAGAGTCTCTGGGACGATTTCGGAGCCGTCCGCCGACGCCTCGGTGCGCAATGGGTCGACCATGGACTTGGCCAGCTTGAGGGCTTGCAGCATAATTTCACCCCGCGAAAACGATGTGATGGGCTCTGATCTGGAGAAGCAGCTGTCTCGGAGGCGTTCTCCCCACTGCCAGACAGCCATGAGGGCTGCAACGACCAGGGCCAGGGATACGGGCATCCAGCCGCCTTGGTCAAATTTGAGCAGCGAGGAAGAGAAGAAGGCGGCATCAAATAGACTTGAGGGGAGAGATGGGTATGCAGTAGTAAGTCTCAAGCTTACAAGGCGATGGACAAGAAATGTAATCGATGGCGATGCGGATGGGCTGACTTGTCGATATGACGGCGGCAGTGATGTAGCTTGCGCACGGTTGCTGATTTGACAGCACGCCAACTTACCCCTGGAGGATGACGAACAAGATGATGATGGACCAGTGGAGTTCCCAGCAGATGAACATCACTACCGCTATCAGAAAGGTGGTCATCAACATCACGAAGCTGACAGCAATACCAAAGGCTGCAGCGAGCCGGGCAGAATGACCAAAGCCCACAACGACGAGAAGGGTCAGGACCATCATGATGTTGTTGGCTGTGGGGACATAGACCTGCCCATGCACCGAAGCAGAGGTATGGATGACTTTGATCGGCGGAAACGAGTTCATCGCAGTGGCTTGGTAGATGATCGAGAACGTCGCCGAGATCAGAGCTGAGGGGCATTTGTCATAACACCGAGGGTATGGAGGTTAGCTATATCACGGAATCTAGACCACGGCACCTCTGGCACCGTGTCTGCAGAGCATATCCGAGTCGAACTCCTGGAAGTCATGTACATGTCGATGTTGCGCCACAAGGAGATGTGGCAAGCGGCGCAAACATGTATCGGACGTACATTGAGAGGCCACGATCGTTGCCAGGATAGAGAGCACCAGCATAGGGATGTAGATCGACTTGGGAACGGCTTCCCAGAAGACGTTGCTGTAGATGGTTGGGTCGCGGAGGAGCTCGGCGGCCAGTCCGGAGTAGGACAGCAGCAGACATGGAAAGATAATGACCAGTGCCGAGAATCGCAGGGACGGGCGGCTAAAGTGGCCCAGATCGGCGTAGAGCGCCTCCTGTGTTCAGGCATAGGAGAAACAAGAGCCAGCGACGACACGGGTAGTGTAAGACACAATGCGCTCCACTGATTCCCTTCCCCAAACTTCAAAGCAGAGACCACTGTGTTTCGAAACATACCCCTCCGGTGACACAGAGCAGCACCTGTGCGGGATGACAGCCAGAGAACAGACGGATGGTCCGTCGCCGATTCATATGGAGTAGGGAGGCATGCAAAGCGGTGAGTAAGCGGGAATCACATAGCAGGCAGCAAGCAGTGCGTATACGTACGCCTCCGAGGGATGCCCAGGCGTTGTATCCATTCCGGCCAAAATATGCTGAGTGGGACAATTGCAGAGTCCGCACAAGCGGTATTTTAGTTCGCAGGCTGACAGCGACATCCGACTGTTATCCGGAGTGCAGCACAGAGCTGTCGAGATGGGCACACGCCGAGACGGACATGCGCCAAGATGGGCACACTCTGAGTGGCAGGGCCGGGACTTACATATCGCATACATGGGATTCCAAGCCGCAAAGACAAGCGAGGCATTCCCGCATGAGACGATGCTCCAAGCGCCGATCGCCCCAATCGACAATATAAAGAGCAGGATGATGGGAGAGAAAAAGTTGGCCAGACGATGGGTTCCGTAGGACTGGACCAAGAACAGCGCTATCAGCGTGATGCAGCTCAGAGGCACGATGAGGCCTTCGCTTCCTGGGAACAGGGGTGTCAGGCCTTCGTATGCCGAGAGCACCGAGATTGCGGGTGTCAAGATGCCATCGGCTGAATGATGCGAGCAAGGCGGGCGGGGACGAGACCGGGGTGAGAATACGGGTCAGTCTTGCGACCAGTGGCGACAGCGGCGATCGAAGACAACGGCATGGGGTGATCCAGATCTCGGGCGAGTAATACTGCTCCAGAGCACATCCGCGCAAAGCTGGGTGGATGACGCGCTGCACCAGATACCCACATCCCATCATGCACGACGGCAGCAGCACCGCAACCAGCAACGCCGTATGCAGATGTGGGAACTTTTTGAGGATCGGTTGGCTCTTGGGCTTCACATCGGCATCAGGGTCCGTCAGCTGGACCTCCTTCTCGAAGATCGAATCTGTCTTGGAGTGGACAGAGAGGCCGGAGAATCTGAATGCCAGAAGCATCGCGGAGCGGTTAGGGTGCATCTAGTCTGATCGGCTGGGGGCGAGACAAATATCGTCCACGCTCCAGCCGCCCGCCAGGTTCATATCGAGCACGACATGAAAATCGCACCTGCATACAAGAGAATAGATGGCAAAGGTCCCTCCCTCGCCATTGTCATCGGCAAGCAGTACGATGCCTGTAGCGAGCCCGCCGGTATCGGACGATGGAGAATGTTAGATCCACAATCAAAGCCAGACCCGCAGCTCTACCCAGGCATCCCCAAGGGCAGACCGAGGACATCATCATTCAAGAGAGCCAAATATGGATGTGGCTGGCAGTTAGCCATCCGACGACTTGGGGGCAATTGCGCCATACCGCAGTACTTGATGACGATGATGATGGTCAGTGTCCAGATGATCAGCGACAGGATGCCCTGAATGTCATCTTGAGTTGGCGGCTGGCTCCACAGGCCCTGAAGGGTATAGAGTGGCGAAGTGCCGAGATCTCCATAGACAACGCCCAGCGAAGCATACGACAGAAGGAGCTCCCGGGCAGCCCATCTGGTCTGCGATGGTCCGGGGCGAGGGTAAGGTTGGAGGCGACAGTCGAGCGGGGGCCCGAAGCAAGCCATTCTCGAGTGCGTGCATGCAGCGGCGCTGACCTTGGGCGAGTTTGTCGTTTCGGCGGCGTGCGGGCTCATGTCGGCGATGGACGAGAGCGAGCGCAATGAGGTCCGCTGGGTCCGATCAGAAGAAATCGAGCACGGACCACGTGGGATGTGGCTCGGATTCCGACGAGCCGGCTCGGGCATGCGCAGCGCGGTGGACAAATCAAGAGCGGGTCAGGACAGTGCGATGCAGCGTTTCCAAAATGAAATGGGACACCCCGTTTGAGCCAGGACAGTTGATTCTCTGGAACTCGAATACACCCACTCATTGCCATCATGACCAAGCAAGTATGTCCAAGAAGACCGATATTGTGCTCGCCTTTGGGAATGCCTCGTGGAAGCAAGGGAAGGGATATGCATCCAGCTCACGGAGACTGGTTCGCCAAGTACTTTGAGCGATTCATCCACCACCACCAGAGACGGCCGCCAGACAGATCCATCTCTAAGACTCGAGTATCTTGATATCGATACACCATGGAGCTGTCCAGAGAGTCGAGTGGATGCATCACACTCCCATATCGACACAGGGATCGACCAAGTGTATTCAAAACTACGCTCCCCAAACCAACGAAATCAAAGAGATTGCCAACCAGGACGGGAAACAATCGCATGGCTTGTTCACTGGAGCATCCGGATCGGCAGACTTGTCTCGTTGATGCCAGAGAGTGACTGTCCCGTTTCTTTCTGGACGTCTGTATTCTCCGCATCCACAATCGCGCCGCTCTCTCTCTGCATGCATGTCGAATCCCTGACCAGGCCAGGCGATGTGCGGCATGAACACACGCCCAGGATAGCTATCTGGAGCCAAAGCGCTGTCGCGTTGAAAGGAAACGTGAATGTGAGCAAATGCCGTCGCTGAACTGCTCGATGCCCCATGTTGTCGCTGGTCACATCAGCGACTGTCGATTTCGGACCTGACGCTGCATTTTCAGACCCTTCACGCATCCGCTTCGACACTTACCAAGCTGCCACGTCCCTTGACAATGCGTCCTTCTCTGTCGTGCCGGACAACGCTGGATCCGTCCTTGCCAGCCCCGAGACGGGAAAAAACGTCGGTGCGTCTGTCGTGACCGTCAAAGCGACCGTCGCGATCCTGGTCTCGATCTCGATCTCGATCTCGGCTACGGTTCCTATCTCGGCTACGGTCTCGATCTCGGCTACGGTTCCTGTCTCGGCTACGGTTCCTGTCTCGATCCTGGTAGCGAGGTCGCTCGGGCCGTCTCGAATCGTATGATCGGTCTAGCCAGTTTCTGGGCTCGTCAAAGTCATATATCTTTGTCTCGGTCGCAGCAGCGCTGTTGTTGACTTCCGAAGAGTTTGCCGTCACTTTCGAATGCTTGGCTCGTTTCGACTGCTTCTGCTTCCTGGTCGTTCGCTTGGATCGACGCGACGACGACGACGACGAGGAGGAGGAGGATGCCGATGACGATGCCGATGCCGATGCCGATGACGACGACGATGATGATGAAGATGAAGTTGACGATGACGAGGCAGACGATACCGAGCTGACCGAAGGGCTTCTCTTTCGACGAAGTCTTCTCTCAGGCATATCCGTGGCTGGAGCAGCTTCAGGGGCTCGGGCTGGGCGCACTTCAGGCGATCCCATACGCTCCAGCTCGCCACACTTCACAATCACCACAGGCTCAAACGGTTTGTTGTGCTTGTCGGTCGGCAGATCTTCGATCTCGCGAACGACTGCCTCGCCTCGAACGACGCGGCCAAAGACGACATGCTTCCCATCTGAATTCGGCCACAGCAGGTGCCGTAGGATTGGTGAGCTGGAATTGGTCTTTTGGCGGCCAACTTCCCGAGTGCATGGACAGCGGACTTACCGAGGTGAGGCGTAGGCCGTGAGGTAATGAAGAACTGGCTCCCATTCCTTCGCGGAGGCCAAATCATATCCACATATGTATCAGGCGATGGGTGGGTTAGTTGATGACCCGAATGCAATGACACGTCGTGGCAGTCGGCTCAGGAAAAATCCCTACGTATTGGGCCCACGGTTCGCCATCGAGAGGAGAAGAGGGCTATCGTGCTTGCGCTTGAGCGCTTCATCCGGGAAGGTAGCTCCATAAATGCTTTCGCCACCGGTTCCGTCGCCTCTGGTATAGTCTCCGCCTTGGATCTAAGCAGATGATTTCCAGGTGAATGGCCATGCCACATCCGCCAGCGTCAGTGAAAGGCAAACGACATGGCTGGAGCCATCAGCAAGCAAGGGCGTGCAGATCAAGCTGCAGAGAATCCATGCTTCGTCGATCAAACCGTCGGCTTAGTGCTGGATCGGGAGCTCGAGCCCCAGCCGCCGGATCTTGCCGAGGACGCACCATAAAATCTTTGATGATCCTGTGAAATTTGGATCCTTTGTAGTGGAGTACGTTGCCAGAGGCAGAGCTGCGCCCCTTCTCGCCTGTGGTTGCGATCCGATCCGAGTCGTTGATGTGAGCGATCTGTCCTGTCGAGCGAGGGCTACCCGCGGATGTGTACCAGAGACCACAGAAGAGGCCTTCTTTGCAGCAGACACACTCACCTGTGCACAGGGCACGAAAGTTTTCGGCGGTCCGGGGAACCTCATCGCCAAACAGCTCGAGTTCGATCCTGAGTTGCATTTACGAGATCAGCCCAAGAGTCAGTCAGGCTTCCGAACCAGAACGAAGGGGGGACACTGATCACAGCCAATGCAGATGAACAAACCTTTTGGCTGGGCCGCTGCCGACCTGGATATCCAAGAAGCATCTGGGCCTCGACATGGCTGCGTTGGTGCTGGGAGGGTGTGTGCAAAACCAAGCCGACACGCAGCCTCGAAGATCTGCTTCTGGCGGCGATCGCAGCCGCGCCCCACTGGTGTGGCTTGTGCAGCCCATGTCGAAAACCCAGCGTGCTGGCGTCTCGATTGAGCGACTACTGGTTTGGACGAGAGGGAGCGATGGACATGCGTATATTCGGGCGCAAAGCAAACGACTCAGTCGAGACATGGCGTGCCGATAGCTGCCATGATCATGATACAGCGCACACATCCGTCAAGTCGTGAACCGATACGAGACCACGGCTTTCGGAAACGCCGCCCGGAAGGCGCTCACCACATCGGACGAGACTCTGTAGCAGTCGTCGATGTTCAAGAACTCGAGCGGACTGCCCTTCTTGGAAAACAGCGCAGCGACCCCAGCGCCTGTGACCTGCGAACAGCCTGCAAGGGACAGGCGCCTGAGCCCGGCTGCGTTTGCTGCGGCGTATTTGAGTACGTGATCGAGCTGATCTTCAAAGTAGGAGCAGTCCAGATGCGTGAGCTTGGTTGCGTTCGCGACGACCCGTATAAGCCCCGATTCGGTCATTTTGGGGCAGCGAGAAATATTCAGTAGCTCAAGCGCGAGACAGTTCTGTCCGATGCTCTCGAGTGAGCGACTGGTCAAGTGGGCAGCGTACCCAATGTTCAGGATCGTCAGATTGTCGCAGAACTGAGTCAGACGCTCGATGCCCTCGTCTGTCAGCTCGGGGCACTGGTACATTTCAAAGCTCTTGAGAGACTGGGAAAACCGCTCGCCGATCAAGAGCAGCCCGTCTTGGAGCGAGAATCCAGCAAGCGGCGTGACGGTGATGCCTGAAAGCACCAATGACTCCAGCTCGGCTTTGGACTCCCTGAAGTTGAGGACCGTGGCGAGCGTAACGGCCTTGCAGCGACCAACGTCAAGATGCCGCAGCCGCGGACATCGCCGGAGCGCCGATGTCACGGCGCTGTCGGTAGTCCGGGTGTCGCTAAGCTTGATTGTCTCGAGCAGAGACGATGGAACATCGTCGAGAGCTTGGAGGCCAGCTTGGATTGCTGGGCAAAGCGACACGTCGAGATGCCGCAGTTGCGTGCATGCTCTTAGGACCTCCCGCAGATGCTGATCCTGGATGCTGGTCTGAGACAGGTTCAGTCTCTGCAGGTTCCTGCCGATGACTCTGAGCGTCTGGGCCAAGGCCTGGCTGCCAACTTTGTTGTTGCGTGTGAGCTGAAAGGACACAAGATCGGTGCAGCGCTGTTTGGACAGCGATAGGAGCACGGCGTTGTTGATCTGATGGCACTGCGACAGGTTGAGGTCTTTGAGCAGGCTGCGGGCACGGTATGCGACTGACTGGGCAATTGGCGCAGTGACCTTGCGGAAGTGCGGCGACAGATCGATCCGGGCCCACAAGCTGCGGTTGTGGCAGATGTATATCCTCCAGCTCCGCGACACTCGGGTAAGTCGACACAGAGCCGCCAGCGGGATATACGAGAACACAACGTTCATGAGTTCGACGGGCAGGAAATGGTCTCCAAAGTTGTATGACGGTGGGAGAGGCTGCTCGGCTTCGGCCTCGCCATCGACATTGACATCGCCATCATCGTCATCATCCTGCCCAGCCAAGCGCGACTTTTTCTCCGAGGCGGCGTTGGTGTGATCGAGCTTGCGCTTTCCATCTGAGGACGAGGTGCTGCTGTTCTGGGAGGATGATTTCGGGGGTGCTAGGGCATCTGTTGTGCCGCCATATTTGAGAAAGGACGCTTCTATGGCCTGCATGTGCCGGATGGCGGACATGAACAGTGATCAGGATCAGTGATCAGGATCCGTATCCGCGAGCCACAGCCGATGCTGCGAGGCGATAGCCCAGGGCAGCGAGCCGGAACAAGGGTGGCCCTTTGGCATTGCCTTAAGGCATTCCAAGGCCGCCAGATCGTGAGGAGAAGCGCACCGGATAGTTGGGATCGGCTTTGGGAACCTTCTTGAGGGCCAGCTGGCAGACTTTGAGGGCGGCGGGTTGGTTCTTGAGCAACCTGAACACCTTGGCCGCTCGAAGATATCCCTGATTGCCCACGGTCGTGGATAAGCAGCAGCTCGATGGGCGCAAATCCTAGGACGAGCAAGACCAGCAGCCCGATGTCCGGATATGCAGCCGCGGGTTCATCGCACAACTCCATACCACCGACGATCGAGGATCAAGCTTGACTATCTTCTGCGCTTCTTCCAGCGCCTGGTCCAGTCTGCCAGCGCTCATGAGCGCCAACGCTACCAAGTCCATGACCGTGATATCGTCCGGCAGGGCTTTCTTTGCCTGTTTGTTTGATATGGGGGTGCGATTTAGATCGGCGGTGTTATCGAGCGCAGGCATGCCCGCTTCGCACGCTCTCGCATACCGGCTACCGCACGAACCGACCTTGGTAAAGAGCGCCAGGGCCTTGTCGGCATCGTAGCGCTCGAGGGCCGCCTTGCCGGCCTCGACAAAAACCTGGGGATCGATGCGTCGCCCGGGTGCGTTCGACATTGGGATCGGCGGGATCGGCGGGATCGGCGGGCTGGGATCTGGCCGAGAACGGGTCTGTCTTGTTCTTGGCAGGCGAGTGTGCACACGTGACACGCGAGCGCCACATGTTCCGCTCTATCAGGGCGCCACCACCGCCACCGCCGCTGCCTTCGCCATCGCCATCGTTGCCGCCATCCGACACCGACACCGCCATCATCGCCATCATCGCCATTACCATCGGCATCGGCATCATCATCGCTTCCATCGTTTCACCGAGAGCATTTGCACTGAACTACAGATGGCCCAGCCTACGTCCTCCAAAGACGCCTGCCCAATCTGCCTCGAAGATCTCGAGTCCAGAGGCGGCCTGCCCATCATCAACCCCGGCTGCGGTCATTCGTTGCATCTGGATTGCTTTCGGCGAGCATATACAAGAGTCCCCAACCCCACCTGCAGGTCTATATCCCGCCCAAGGCTCGTTGATGTGTCGCACCCGTTATCTGTGCTGCCTGGTGCTTGTCGGCTCATTGCATGCCCCTGTCCTCCAATAGCATATGCCGCTCCGAGCTTCCCTTCGCCACCGCCCTTCTCGGCAACGCCAACCCAAGCAAGCGTTTCAGCATCAACAGCTATGGCGGTAGCCGGCCCACGCCAGCCGAAGACATACCGCTAGAGGAGGAGCGTATCGAGCCATCTCCTGTCCCGACGGCTGCGTCCTCGTCGGCGGCTGTCGTCGGACCACCGAGTTTGAGAATTGTGCCAGAGTACAGCATCCTTCCGGTGTCCGCGCCAGCGCCGCTCGATCTGTATGCGGTTGCTACTCTTCGATCGCCAGAGCATCGGTCGACCGCCAGCCTTGACGTTGTAATCGTTGTCGACGTTTCCGGATCGATGGAGGGCGAGAAGGTAACGACATTGCCGGGCTGCTGCAATCTGCTTTGATGCCGCCGATTCTTGAGGGATCGTTCCGCGGGCCGCCTCTGCTCGGACTGCTAACGCCCGGTTGAATGGTCGCGCTTGAGCAGATGGAGACGGTTTGCCGGACGGTCAAGTACATCTTCAACACGCTCCGGCCGCAGGACCGCATTGCGCTCGTCAAGTTCAATACCCAAGGCCAGAAAGTAACCAGCTTGATCTTCTGCTCACCCACCAATCGCCTGCGGTTCTTCCGGGCCGTCGACTCGCTGCAGGCTCGCGGAGGGACCTACCTTGGCTCGGGCCTCAATGCGGCCCTGGATTTGCTCGAGCAGCGCCAGAGCCGAAACCCTGTGTCGGCCATCATGCTGCTTTCGGACGGCGAGGACAACCGTGAAAACCTCGAGGCCTACACCCAGCTAACGGCGCGATTCCAAACCAACCCGGCGCCCGTGTACTCGTTTGGATATGGCGGTAAGATAGGCGGTAGCATTCTGTGGGCTGTCGATCTGCCCACATCGAGTCTTTGCAGAGCGGGTGGTGCCGACGACTGGATGCTCGCAGAGTTGGGGAGAACCGACTACATGGTCATGTGTCCGAACGATTGTTCACCCTGTCGGTCCGGCCGCTCTCCTCCGAGTCAATGCAATGCTTATCCATGCTCTCTTATTCGAACCTCCCACGGTCGCAGCCGATCACGACGTCGACAAGATGACATCTCTGGCAGTCGGAGGCGCATATGCGTTTGTGCAGAATGTCGATACCATTCAGGATGCCTTTGCTGGCTGTCTTGGAGCCATGCGATCGGTCGCTCTCCAGGATATCTCCGTGCAGTTTCGGTCCGTCGATCCCCGCATTAAGCTCAAGACCCTTCACAGTGCATCCAAAATCGAGCCAATCGACCCAGCCACTGGCGTTGTTACCTTTGCCAATCTCCTGGATGGCGAGTCCCGCGACATCCTGGTCCAGCTTGAATACCAGTCCGCCCCGTCATCCGAGTCTAGCCCAGCTTCCGTCCCTGGAAAAATCACCGTCCTGTCGTCCAGCTGCTCGTATACCGAAGTGGAAACCCAGCGCGCTGTCCAAGAAGCAGCATGCGCTGAAGGCAAAGTGACCATCGAGCCCATCGTCGAGTTCCCGCCTCCGCACGAACACGCAAGCGTCGTGGTGACCAAGAAGCGGTCCGAGATCATGGTCACCGAAGCTCTTGCGCAAGCTGTTCCGCTGGCCGCAACAAACCAGCACCAAGTAGCGCGATCCTTGCTATCCGAGAGTCGCCGAGTGCTCATTCAGATGATCATCAAAGCTTACGTGCTTCCGGCGGAGCTTGCTTCGCTCTTCCCTGTCCCGGAGAGAACAAATGTGGCCGAGTACCACACCATCCCTTGCCCGGATGAGTTTACCAATGGCGACTGGCTCTTCTGGCTTGGCTTGCTGGCCGACATTGACAGCAGCATCCGCAAAATGGATGCTTCTCGATGGTCCAATGCAGCGATATCGAGAATCGGTAACGTTGTTCACCAGCGACGCACACAGCGCAGCATCTTCATTGATCACTTTAGCCACGATGTGACGCCCATCCAGATCATGGACAACATGAGCAGACAGACGCCTATGAGCCTCACCATGCAGGACCTGAGCGCCAGGGACCGTGAGCAGACCGCTCGGTCTACCGTCGACCCCGAACCCGAGCGACCCCAACCCGGCCACATCCGCAAGCTGGCCAGGCGCCATACCCTCCAGGTCGACAGACGGCCACCGAGCGACAGCCATGTGGCACCGGAGACTACATCGGCCCAGACGACCCACCTGCCTGATATCGAAGAGCCATCGTCCAGCATGTCGGCTTGGTTGCCGGCCCCCGAGCCATTCCATGTCGCTGCTGAGCCGACAGCGTTACCTTCACCGGCGCCCGGCCTCCCAACAATGAGCGAGGAGCCTTTGAGCATCGTCGGCACCAGCGGCGTTACTGCAGATCCGAGTCAATCCGCACAAGCAGCGCCATCTGAAGACAAGCCCACACAAACCGAAATGCACCAGTGAAGATCCAAAGATCCAAAGATCCAAAGAGTAGCGGGCTGCCGGCTGAGTGATGCCGCTTGCCAATCTCGATGACTTAACGATCCTCTCCTCCCTCTGGATACCATGTTCGACTCGCCTTTCAGCGTCAGCTCGCCCCAGCTGCGATCGTGTCAATATCAGATGTATCTACTTATCGACGCAGTGTCGAGTGGGTTTGATGTCCACAGTTGCCCCGTGTCGGCTCGGAGTCTCGCGGTAGCAGTTGCGATCGTGCCCGAGGACATAGGTTGCGGAGCGGTGGCTCTATGTATTGCCTTGCACTTGCGATGGCTACTCAAAGTCGGCCTCCAGCCGCATGAACATGCGCAAAACATCATCGACCTTCATCGTACCATGGTCTTTGCCGTCGCGTCCCCGGACGCTGACGCTATCTGTCTCGGCCTCCTTCGCCCCAACAACCAGGACAAAGTTGTACTGCGCCAGCTGTGCCTCTCGGACTCGCTTGTTGAGGGTACGGTCCGAGGCATCGACATCGACGTAATAGTAGCGGTCGTACACACCGCTGGATGGGTCGGTGCGACCAGGGAGAGACGCAACAGCGAGCCGGTTGCGGACTTGCCGGGCATACTCGGCCCATGCTTCCGATACAGGTATGACCGTGGCCTGGCGGGGGCTCAGCCAGAAGGGCCATTTGCCCGCAAAGTGTTCGATAAGCACGCCCAGCATTCGCTCGAAGCTTCCGAGGATGGCCCGATGCACAATGACGGGAGTCTTGAAGTCGCCAGTCTCGGACTGATACTTGAGGCCGAATCGCTGCGGCAGCTGGAAGTCGAGCTGGATGGTTGCGGTTTGGTGGCTGCGATTCAAGGCATCGCGGACAAGGACGTCGATCTTGGGGCCATAGAACGCCCCGTCGCCTGGGTTGATCTTCCATCGCCGTCCGGTCTGGTCCAGAGCCTTGGTGAGGGCCTCTTCAGCCTTGGTCCACTCGGCAATGTCGCCCAGGAAGTTCTCGGGCCGCGTGGAGAGCGTCAGCTCGTATGTCGGGAATTGGAAGATTTTGTATGCCCGCTGGACAAAGTCGAGCGTCAACGAGATTTCTTGGAAGATCTGGTCGACCGTACAGAATATGTGGGCATCGTCTTGATGGAACTTACGGACCCGGGTCAGACCAGTGAGAGCGCCTGAGGCTTCGTTTCTGATCGAGTGGAGAGAACATAAGAACGGAGGCAGATATGGCGCACGGATACCCAGGGCAGATCGAAACGATGGAGAGGCACGCAGAGGAGTCAAGGGCGGTCTGCGACATCTGCAGAGCGACGTGCCCAAGAACCATCAGCTCCGGCTGCCCGAAAAGCCTGTCCAGGGACAGTCTGGCCCAGCGACCGCACAGTAGCAGGTTGAGCCAAAGCATACCTGTGCAACGGACTGAATTCGGCATAGCGCACGGGCAGATCGCGGTACGAGTGCATGGTGCTGTCGAAGAGCAAGCAATGGCCGGGGCAGTTCATTGGCTTGAGACAGTGGATTTCCTCTGCACCATCGGCCTCGGCCTCGGCGCTGTCGGCTTGGTGGTGGTGATGGGAGCAGCCGTGGCCGTGACCGGCTTTGATGATGTTCTCGATTCCGTCGCTTCCCCGGACCACGAACATATCCTCGTTGTAGTTTTCCCAGTGGCCAGACTTTACCCAGAGCTCCTTGTTGAAGAGCAGTGGAGTAGCGACTTCTTCGTAGCCGTACCGCCGGTATTCGCTCCGCAGAAAGTCCAACAGGCGCTGGACAATCCGGGTGCCGTGAGGCAGCATAAACGCCGATCCGGGCGAAAGGGGGTTCATTGAAAAGAGTCCCTGGGCTTTGCCAATGACTCGGTGATCTCGGCGGGCAGCCTCCTCCTGGCGATACTCCCAGTCCTTGAGCTGAGTCGCCGACGGGAACGCAATGCCGTTGACTCTCGACAAAGGCTGGTATCCTTTGGAGGCTCCAGCTATGGGGTGATCATCCCACTGCGAACCGCCGGTGCGCAACAGCTTGATGGCCCGGACCTGCCCAGTCGAATACACATGCGGCCCGCGACAGAGGTCGATAAAATCGCCGCACCGGTAGAGTGTCACCGGATCGCTCTCGGGAATCTGTTGCAGAAAGCTGAGCTTGAAGGGATTGTGCTTGAACATTTGGCTGGCAAACTGGCGAGTGACTTGGAGTCGGCGAAATTCGGCGTTTTTCTTGGCGAGCTTCTTGGCAATGCTATCGATCTCTTTGAGATCGGCATCGTTCAGGTTGTAGGTAGAGCCGTATCGGCTGTCTGGCTTGAGCAGCTCTCGCACAGCGGCTTCGACGAGGTCTGGATCGGCGTCAGCATCCAGACAGGGAGGGCTGTAGTTGCGTTTCACGATTCCGTCGTAAAAGAATCCGCCCAGCTTGAGGGCCGGCCCATCGCACAGCAGGATGTCGTCGCCATACTTGGTTTCAAGTGCCCATCCGAGAACATGTGCTCCCGAATGCCACAGCGAATCCAGCGCGGTCTCGTCGTCTGTATCGGCTTTGGTAAAGTCGAGAGCACATGAATCGGTGAGGGGACGGCCGAGATCCCAAGTCTTGGTGTTGGTGCTGGCGAAGAGATAGTCCTGACGAGCGTTTGGGTTGATTTCTGGAAAGATGGACGGGTCCAAGAGCAGGTCAGTAAGCATACGACGACAGCACACCGCTGAGGCAGTGTGCGAACGAAGCGAGCGCCAGAATGCTCCGGATGCACTGGCTAGCCCCGGTTGGATATGCCGATGCTCACCCAAGGCGATATCAAGAGGCCGCACCGATCCTGCTTGGACATGCTTTGTGGGCCCATTTGGTAGAGTGATGGCGATGATTTGCTCGTTGTTCGGTGCTGCCGCCCGCTGCCGCTCGAGCTCCTGGGTCCAGAGATCAATTCGGTACTGGGCAAACACGCCGATCCATCCTATCAGCAGAAACGGGGTGGAAAGTATTAAGGGTATGAGAAAGGGCATGTCGATCGGTTTGAAGAGTGCCCGGCGTTGGCAGGCGACAGCCTCCCGACAATGCGCCAATACCAACGTTGTTGGGGAGGATTGATCCAGCTGTTGCAGCGGAGCGGCGAAACCAACTGCCGACGTATGGCAGCCCGAGCGCTGCCGAAAGTGTGCCCAAGGACCATCCCGGTGATGTGTGGCTGCCAGCGATGCTTGTGCTGGAGCAGTATGAACAGGTCTGGGTGCTGGGCAGATCGGAAGCGAAGCCCGTTGCGATCGGCAAAACGAAGAACGAGGGAGCCAGATCCGCTGTCGCGCGGCTTGGTGAACGCAGGCAGGCAGGCAGGCAGGCAGATTCACACGGCAAGCTGCCCAGCTGAGGGACGATCTACTCCAACGGATTGCAGCAGCTGACGAGCACAGGAAAGGGCATAGGTCGCACTCGCAGAGATTGTTTCGCAGTGGTGGCATGCTGTGGACAGATGTATTCAAAACCCAGAGAGCAGCCGCCATCGGCACTATCTCTCGAGTCCCCCGTTTCGCTCTGGACAGGCGCTGGCCAGCAAGCAGCTTGGCTTGGTACATTCAAAGCGGAATGTATCTCCAGATACGAATGACGCCGTCGTCGCCGGCCGTCGCAATCAGATCACGGTCCTCCTCTAGCACGCCCCAGCGAACGCAGTTGATGTCGCTGTCGCCATGGGCATTTGGGTGGTCCAAGACAGTTTTGAACTCGTTGTCGGAACCCTATCGACACGAGCCCCGTGATTCGGTTGGAACAGAGATGATTGTATACAGCTGTAAGTATGGGGATCGTGCCCAGTGATATCCAACATCCTGCAGGCCCAGCAATGCGCGAGACAGACCTCCTCCACAATCTTGATAGAGTTGTCGCCTGAGGCCGTGGCAATCTTGTTGTTGAGCTTGGACCACGACACTGAGTAAATCGTCCGGGTGTGATGATCGGCCAAGGTAGCGACGCAGCTCCACTTGGGGTCCTTTCGCCAGCCTGATCCCTGAGGCTCGCCGCATTTCCAAACGCGCATGGATTTGTCGTCGCTCACCGAGGCTGGGCAGGGCCGAGGCGAAGGATCAGATGCGATCAGTGCAAATCGAGGCATGGCAGACGGATGATAGTGATATGCGGGCAACTGACACGATGTAAATCAGCGCGGGGGCTGTCGAGGAGGCAGCATGGAGGCTGTACTCTTGAGCAATCGTACCTAGACGGTTCCCGCTTGGATCAAAATCGATGCCCCACACTGTGGACGTATGGCCGCTGAGGGTATCGGAGCAGTACCAGTCGTCGTTGTCTTCTCGCCATACTTTGACTGTATCATCGTAACTAGCAGAGGCGAGAATCTGGTGTGCACAAGCAGACTGTGTCAGAGGCGATCTTTGCAGAGCCCGCGGCAGCCGACGCCGGTTGATGTAGCTTATGCACTTGATCCACGGTCCCGAGCAGCCCTATCGTGGTGCCAGGATTGTCTGAGATACTGCGATCAGAAACATACGTCATCGTGGGGATGCCACTGGACCATTTTGACATCCTGCGAGTGTTCGTAGAGCACGCTGAGACACTCAAACTCGTTGTCTTCGAGGACTGGATCGTGGCATTTGCGGGAGACATTGGCATTGTTAGCATTGTCATTAGTGTTGGTGTTGGTGTTGGCATTGGCATTGGTATCGGCTGATGCCAAACTGTAGTAGAGGCGGCCGGCTCGAGAACAGCAGCGATCCGCAGTCTGGTTGCTGAGTTACCTTCCCAGATCCAGACGCTCTTGTCGCGGCTGCAAGTCGCAAGCAGGGAACCCGAAACCGACCATGAGACGCTCTTGACCTCGTTTTCGTGGCCCTCCAGGGTAGCAACGCACTCGAAATCTGAAGAAGGATGCCGCACAGCATTCGTGAGCCGAAACGTGCAGATCCCCCAGTGATGTGCATGACCGTATCTACGGCGGCCAGGAGCTGCCATCGAGCCCACCAAATTGCTCATGTGGCCAAGCCGTCGGCTGACGTTTACCTCCTTCCTCCTTTTCCCATACAGCTGTGGTTCCGTCAAAGCTAGCCGATCCCAGGCGCTTTCCGTCGGGAGAAAAGGCAACCGACCGGATGGTTCTCGAGTGTGCGTCGTCCAAGAACGTGGCGCACTGGAACTTGCCGGCTGCGTCCCGCTTCCAGATACGGACGCTCT
Organism: Polychytrium aggregatum; assembly: GCF_025602895.1. Taxonomy (NCBI): domain Eukaryota; kingdom Fungi; phylum Chytridiomycota; class Chytridiomycetes; order Polychytriales; genus Polychytrium; species Polychytrium aggregatum. The sequence continues at coordinate 52,406 of NW_026516337.1, forward strand.
TGTCGCTCCCGCAGGATGCGATCACCGGCGCCGTCGGAGACCAGTTGACCTGCCACACCTGGCCGCTGTGTCCTGTTGCCATCATGACGGGGGGAGTTCAGGTCGCCAGCAGGATGGTTGCGATGCAAAGCATGGGATTTGTTTCCACAGGGAGCGCCAGATGACCAGCTCGAGATGGGAGGCCGCAGTGCACTATCCGGGCGGCGCCATGCATGTCAAGATGCGCTGCATCGGAGCTCGGGCTGCGAACCTCTTAGTTCGTCGATGAGCTCCAGTCGTCCCATTGCGTGTCGGCTGTCGAGTTGTCGGTTGTTGGGTTGGGCTGGGTGGGCGGCTGTCCTGACCTGGATCAAAGGCGCCGCAGAGATTGCAGGCAGCAGCAGCGGCCTGATTCGTCAGCGGCGATCCTGGCGGAAGCAGATCAGGCGGTCATGTGGAAGTCACGGTGCTGCGCCACGGCAGTCCAGCCCCGTCCACCCGCACGAGAACAGGCAACAGGCAACAGACAACAGGCAACGGGACAGTGGACTGTGCTGCGGCTTGCGCTGGTTGGCTGCGATGGACTCCATGTTCGGCCAGAAGGACAGAGCCGAGCGAAGAAGCCGCCCGGGCCAGAGGCGGCATCGAGAGTCGATGTCCCCGTCGCGGCGGGTGCGTATTCACATCCGAAACTCGGCGCTCTCGTTTCGCTTTGCGAGCGCTGGCCACGCCCGTTGTCTCCTGGGTGGCCGTCCTCAAGGAAGTTGGCCGTCTTCCCAGCGCACACCGCAATCTCTTATCGGGCAGGCGCCAATTGTGGCGTCGAGAGTGTCCTCCTTGTACTTCTCTCGATCACCGCGAGCCAAGAGAGGTGTCGACCACCCTCCCTGCGAGCTGTGCTGGTGAGACTCGGTCCCGGGAGGCATTTGGGGACAACCACAACCACAACCACAACCACAACCGCATCGACATGTCCTGTGGTGGAGCCGGGTCGGCCTCGCAGGGCACCGAGCTGCAATCAGCCCGCTGCGATCCCGCTGCCCCGCTCGCTCGCATGCTTGCACAGGAATCTTCCACCGCAAGCCCACCACCACCACAAGCCTCGGATGAAACAAACAGCGGACCCCGCCCATACGCACTTTGCCCCGGCCTCCACAGCCGTCCTCCAGCAGCCATATCCTCGCCGACCGACCGACTCTCCGATGGCCAAGAAATGAGCGAGCACCCTGAACGCAAGTCGCAGACGTACACCATCGCCATCCCGCTGTATTCGCCGCCTCGCCTGGTCCAGCAGACCCTCGCCAGGGCCAAGAGCCTCCCTGGACAGGCCTATCGGGCAGTATTCCCAGGCCCCGGTCCGACCCTGGCGCCCCAGCTGCCCGCTCTCCGCACCCGAATCATCCCTCTGTCTCGTCCTGAAGCAGCCGGAGCCAAGACCCATGTCGAGCCATCCCTGCGCCGCAAAGACCCCAAGGACCGCCACGACCTCGTCGGGCCGAGCGAGCTGGTGATCCAGATGGCCTCGGGCGAGTGTTACTCTGTGAACATTCGGTCCCAGCGACGTCCCAAACTGCCCCCTCCTGTTCCAGAGACCGACCCGGAGCTGCAGCGTATCCTGGACACCATCATATAGACAGCGTCCGGAGAGACTCTCCTGGCCGCTTTCTTTCACTATGTTTATTTTAGTCTGCATCCGATTTCGATACAACATACCCGAGCTGGCTATTGTACAAGCCCGGCAATAGAATAACAACATCATGCCATCTCCGCTGCAGGACGTGCATTTTCTCGCAGCGCAACGGCCAGTTGGCTGACCCACCGGGTTATTGCGGCGAGTGCCCTTCGACATATCGGATGAACCGAGCGGGGTTGCCAGCAACGACTGTGTAGGGTTTCACGTCCTTGGTGACGACGCTCCCGGCGCCGACGACAGCGCCGTTGCCGATGGTGACGCCAGGAAGGACGACGGTCGAGCCGCCAATCCACACATCGTCGCCGATGGTGATGGGCTTTGCGTATTCAGGGCCCTGTGTGCCGTTGCGGACTCGATAGTCGGTCGGGTGTGTGGCCGTGTAGAGCTGCACATTGGGGGCAAAGAGCACCCGGGAGCCGATGCGGACGGGAGCGCAATCGAGGACGACACAGTTAAAGTTCATGTAGACGTCGCTGCCCAGATGAATGTTCTTGCCGTAGTCGCACGAGAAGGGTGGCTCCAGATGGACATTGAAAGGCTCGGCAATGGTGCCCAGCAGATCGATCAGCGAGGCCTGGACCTTTTCCCGCACCCCGGGCGAGCGATCGTTGACTTGGAGGGCGTTGTATTGCTCGAGGCGAGTGCGGCAAGCCTGTCGAGCGGCCACGAGCTCGGGATCGAAGCCAAAGTACAGCTCGCCGCTGAGCATCTTTTCGTGTTCGGAGCGAGGGGCAGAAGCGTCGGCCATGGCGATAGTGGGTGCTCTTGGTCGGGATCCGACTGACGGGCTTGGATGCTGCAGCGAGGAAGGACCTGCGAGCGATGTCGGCTCTGAGACAGGGCGCCAGGATCGGGATCAGGGACAGGATCAACACAGCCCTGGCTGTCCGCAGGCCAGGGTTTCGCGCGGATAGCTGGTGCCAATGGTCGCATGACCGTGGGCGCTCCAGATATCGCTGCCAAGGGCCTGCCGGGATGCATTGAGCTGCCGGCGATATTTATTGCGCGGCTCCCATCATAGTTCCGATGCCATCGGTCCCTGAGATGGGCTTTTACTTGTATGACGGGGGTGAAACCAAAGCTGTATTTGCTCGCGGACCTGCGCAACAGCAGCGACGCCGCCAGTGGGGCAGCGGCATGTGCAGGGAGGGACGGGGTGCGCTGAGGTCTACTTTTTCTACTTTTTGGCATATTCTACTACCAAGCTGTAGTTTTGGGTAAGCTTGAAGCCGTTCAGGCCTGTTCGGGCAACGGCGCCTTGGCTGTCCTGCTCGTACTCGACAAAGGCCAGACCAGATTTGCCCGGCACCAGCCGTACGTCGATCAGACCCGGGTACTGCTTGAACAGCGTCTCGAGGGCAGCCTCGGTCACTTCCGGCGGCAGATTGTGGAGAATCAGAACGCGATGGGGTGGAACGTCGGGGGCAGCCTGTTTTTGGTCCTGAGGGTCTGTGTCGGCAAAGGTCAAAGTAGAAAAGGGTCAGGCTCGGTCCGATCGTCAAAGGGCCAGCTGGCTATCGACAATGCTTCATCCGCTCGACTCCTCGAGGCCGCAATCCAAGAGTGAGTCGGGGATCCATTTGTCGGTCGGTCTGGGCCAAGGCCCAGGGCTGCAAATGAGCCAAGGAGCACCATATGGGCTCATCATTGTGGCTCGGGCGGCCTCGGATGCTCGTCCAGACGATGTCAAATGAGATTGCACGAGCCACCAAATCCGCCTGCTCAACGATCGATGGTACTTGCCGTCTGCGTCTCTGACTCTCTTCTGCTGGCTCTGGTTGACAGGCTCGTGATCGTCGTCTGCGCCGTCTCTCTCGCGCTTGATTCCCTGCGCGCCGGTAGGATGTGGTGCTGGACCAGCGGCCTTGACTGAGGACACGGCCGGCCCAAGCTTGCTTCGCTTGATCATGCTTCCTTCCATAATCGTCAGGATATTGGACTTGGTCCGGGAATATGTGATTTTCTGGTGTGTCGGCAGGGTACCGGGGATCCCCCCAAACCGTCGGTATTGCAGTTGGCGTCAGCGACAGCCCGACCATCAAGTGCCCGCAACAGCGACCAGGAAGAAATACTCGCAGTCTATCGATCGCTGGCTCAATTGCAACTGCAGGCTCATGACGGAGAACAGCGAGTCGACTCGGAAAACAACTTCAGAGCTGCCTCCCTCTTGCTATGAAGCAGGGAAGGGGGGGGCTCATCGTGGCTGTCCATCCACATGTCCTGCCGTGTCGATCCAGACGATTCTCATTCTCCCCCTCGAGACTTACGATCGGTTGGTCGTAGAAAGGAAAGCCCTGTAATCCACGGATCGCCGCTGTGGCCTGGGCGACCTCCTTGAAGACCACAAAGGCCTGCTCCCGCATTTTGGCGTTGCGGACGGCGACAACATCGAGGACACGACCGTACGGCGAAAACAACGCATAGAGTGATCTCTTGAGCTCTACCGTCCAATGTTTCATCATAATATCGAAGATCGGCAGGGGGTTTCCGCGGAGGATCGGTAGAGCATTGACAAGCGATCGACGGAGGGGTGTGGATGCGTTAGCGCAATCAATGGACACCGTAGCTCGCCGTCGCATCACCAGATCGCGACAGGCGAATACATGGCCTGTCTTTGGTCGGCATAGTGGCTGGCCGTACCTGGCTTCTTGATTTTGCCGTTGATGTTTGTGACGTAGAGCGTTTGCGAGGGGACGACGATTGTTGACATGGCGATCGGAGATGTGGTACCGAGCTCGGGCTGGAGTAAGAGGACGGAGGCTTACGGTTTGGGACTGTGGGGTGTGGCTGGCGGCGGCTACTCTGGGATCAGGGGCGCTGTTGTGCGGCGCTGGTGCAGGATGCCGTTGCTGATGATGCGAGTGTGGGAGGCCGATGTCGCAGCGGGGCGTCGGGTCTGCATCCGTCGGCGATCGAGCCAGAGGAAGAAACACCCGCACGTCTCGAGATCTCGGGAGGACCGAAAGCGCGCGTGTTTGTGTGCGCCTCTCGCTTGTGCTCTCGCTTGTGCTCTCGCTTGTGCTCTCGCTCTTGCTCGCTTCCCACGCAGACAAACTGCTCGGCCCAACATCGACGCCGATTTACTTTCCACCACCATCGCGGGGGATGGCTCTGTCTTGTCCGGCGAGCCCCAGCAAGCATAGGTCCGTCTCGCTCATCGATCTGCAGTCCGAGACACACGCTCCAGCCCATCCGCGCCGATACAAATCATCTATTCGGACGGTGCCGACGCCATCCCACAACCACCAGCATCTCGCCGCCACCACACACCATGGCCAAGAAGCCCAGCACCAAAAAGTCGGTCCTGCTTGAGGAGATCTTCTCTGGAGCCATCGGCTTTCTCGAATCCTGCCCCGGCGTGCACGAGGTCAAGCTCTGCAGCCGCAATAACTCGCTCTCGTCGTACCATTTTCTGGCGTGGGAACGCGACCACCCAGGCATCGCCCTGCCCAGCGATCTCAAGGCCTTTCTGCAAATCACCGACGGCATTCTGCTCGGATGGTCCGTCAAATTCAGTCACCAGGAGGCCTTCCAGCTCGGCGCCATCCACATCAACGCTCTCGAGCGGCTGGTTCGTGTGGACTCGCCGCGCCGCACTGCGGATGGGTCGGCTCTGGACCATCCGTACTTCCAGCCGCTCTCCAAGCCGCCAGGGCCATCTTTTGTCTTGCAAGAATGCCGGGGATACGGTCGTGTGTGTCTTTGCTATATGCACACGCCTCCGCGATACAACTACTCGCCGAGCTCGGAATCCCTGAAGGACGACCCCGCACAGGCGACCGGTACCACCGGTACCGCTGGTGCCCCCCAGCCCGACGGCGAGTCCAGGGCCCAACCGGTCGTCCAGGTCTGGTTCCAGGAGACCAAGCCCGGTGAGGGTGCTGGCTCGTGGTTCCGCATCGCCAAGAGCTTCACGGCCTACTTTCGGCTGATGATCGAGCACATGGGGATCCACGGCTGGCAGCTCGCCTTTACGGACTCGGGCCTGCCCCCGGCGGTGCTGGACTGGATGTGCTTCTACGTGCCCGCTCGAGCCAAGATGTACCGCCAGCACCGGCTCTTTCTCAAGCGGCTCCAGGCGAACAAGGCCTTGGCCCCGACTCCATCGCCGTCTGAATCGTCTCTACTGTGGAAGAATCAGGTGGCGGCGACCCCAGAGTTCCATTTGGAGGGTATAGCCACAGAACAGGGAAGCAAGGCACTCGAAGAGGTCTCCAACTTTGATCCGGAGCGACTTCCCCAGCCCTCATTTGGTGGCTCTGGCTCCGGATCAAAGTCCCGTCCGGGAAACACACGTAACGACCAAGACAAGCCTGCGTCGGCCACAGCTCCAACCCAGCCCACCGACAAACCCGGAGCAGCAGCGTCAAATCTGACACTCTCCGGCGGAGACGCTGGTCCCAGCGCGCATGCTGTCCGGTCCGGCGCCAGCACGAACACTCTGCAGCCACCCTCAGGCACCGTCGGGCCCAGCACCACCGGGTTCTCAAATCCGACAAGCACCCCGAGCAGCCGGGCAAGCTCAGCGACGTCGCATCAGCGGTACCGATACTCGAATGGAAGCGCAGGCACCGGCACCCGAACAGCCCGTACGTCTGCGACTACGTACTACTGATGTTCCCGTGGACCGAGTGCCCCTCCCGTGTCCGTGGATAGCGGTATAATAAGAAAGGTGGCTTCTATTGCGGAAAATGTATGGAGTTTTGCCGCCGGTTGTTGTGACGGCTGGTGTTGGTGCATAACTGGCGCCAAAGGTAATTGATGGGTGCTTTGGTGTATGGAGCGGCGTGGCGATGCAGGCAGAGAGAATGGAAAGGTTCATGTAACGACGGCGGGACTGAGCCGCAATTCTGGTGATGCACATCACTTGAGGAGCGGCATGCTGTCGCCCTGCTCGTGCTGGATTGTGGTGGCCATCGACTCGCAGCTCGAGGTTCCGCCGGTTTTCTGGAACAAGCTGCCGGGGCCGCCGCCAGGACGATCGTGGCCAGGTCCTTCCTGATTCGAAATACGGCCGTCTGCGTCAGAAACAAGGGCGCCTCGATAAGAGGTATGAATGCCATCCGGAGCCTCAAGCCTCGACGGGGGATCGTCCAGACCGGCTTGCTCCTCCTCGGCCCGATCGAGAGGGTTGTTCCCGCGCATAGCCGAGTCCTTGAGGGCAAGGATGGGCAGCGGCGGCGTTGGGGAGTGGATCAGCGTGGCAGGCGGGTTCGTGATGATGGTGCTCATAGATCGATATATGTTGTTGATTTCGTCTTCGGCACTGACATGCTCCTGGTGGATGGTCGAGATCATCCTGTCGATCTCGGGCAGTGACGGCAGCGGATTCAGCACGACACTCCTGCGCTTAGACTCGCCGGACCATGTCGATGATGTCACCGACAGAGGGTTCGAGAGCGTCCGAATCAGGTCGAGGTCGGCGGTAGCCGCGAGGCGGGCGTCATGGCGGGTGGCCGAGCGGTTGAGCTGGTCGAGGAGCGAGCTGTCCTGCACCGGCTGGTACGGACTGGCCACTCGCACGGGCCAGCGTTCGAGCGTATGGTCTCGGGTGATGTTGTTACGGCCGGCTGGTCCTGAGAAGGATGGCTGAGGACGATGAAGACTCGAGGACTCAGACGGTAGCGGGGCCACACCATAGTTGTATGAGCCGGCCGGGTCGAGGGCTGGGCTCATCGCACGAGTGCCACCGCCCTGCGAGGAGTACTCCAGGTGGTTGGCTTTGCCCTGGGAGGGACGGCGATCCTGGGTGCCAATCGACGGGCCGCCGAATGCCGAACCGTTGTCAGCACTGAAGCTGGAGAGTGTCGACAGACGATTCGGGTTCTTTCCAGCGGGGCGGAGCTTCTCGAGATGGCTCATTTGTAGGAAACCGATCTCCTTGGTTTGCACTGATTGAGCAGAGCGAGGCCAAGTCAATTCAAGCGGCACAGGCGCCAAAGGCAAGGGCAGGTGCACAGAGCAAGGGGGGAGCCGGCACCGGGAGGAGCAGGGACCAGAGTTGCCCCGGATTGACACTGGAAGCGGGCTCCCGGTCCGAGTCAGGGAAGGGAGCGAGCTCCAACAACAGCACTCCGATACTCACTGTTGATGGCGTATCCAATCTCGGGCGAGGGCTGGTAGAACACCAGGATGCGGTCGCCTCGCTTGAGCTCAAGTTCGTTCGGGCTCCGCGGGGCATATCCAATCTTGACCCTCGTATCGATCCAGGCCTCGGAGTGCTCGAGCAGCTTCAGCGCCTCGCCCATCCGGCGCAGCCTCAGCTGGCACTGAGCCAGTTGTTCATAGTAGTCCAGGCGGGCCGCGGGCATCAAGATGTGCTTGGCGAGCTGCTTGAGGACCCGATCGAACTCGAGGACAAAGTTGCGGAAGGTGTGGTTGGAAAAGTCGGACTGGATGACGAGGGGCAAATGGACGCTGGTTTCGTTGTTATGGAAGGTCAGGACCGACTCGGTGCTGATCGAGGCCTTGTAGGCAACGGATTCTTCGAGTTGCGGAGCGGCAGACTGGGCCTCAGATGCAAATGGCACCACAAGGATGGTCTGGGGGCCTGTCTCGGGCCGTTGCGACGAGACGCTGGTTAGCGACTGCCGATTCCAGAGAACAGAATATCGAGGTTAGTTGGCTCCAACATGGCAGCTGTTCCTGGAGGATCCAGGTGGCTCTGGGGGCGGCCAGGGCTGCACGAGTCGACGGAGGCACTTACAGCGGACCAAGAGTCAGAGTGGTCGTCCTTGACAAACCTCCAGGAGCAGCTCTGGGTGTTGACGACGAGCAGGCGCAGACCATCGCCCGATGCCCCCGCAGTCGAGTCGGCATACATGAGCAGGGTGTCCCGCGTCGAGTATGGAATCGACTTTCGGCGTTCGACGGCGGCCCTCGACAGCTCCTCAGGCGGCAGTTTGGCCAGATCGGTGTCCTTGAAGGCATCCATGTGCACGATTTCGACGGAGCCAGATGGACCGGGCGGAGCAGGCGCTTTGTGGGCTCGACGTCGTCGGCTCCTCTGGAAGGCACACAGGGCGGCCAGCGCCAACAGCAACGCACCAGCGACGCCAATGCCAGCATACAGGACCATGGGGCTGGGCGAGGACGACGCTGCCGGAGAAGGAGATGGGACCGAGGTGTCCGACGATTGAACGACGGACGCTGGGCTGGCGACAGACGGCGCCGGCAACAGCGAGGCGGCAACGGAGTTTGGGGCTGGCGAGGATGATGCTGGTGCTGAGGAGGTTTGGTGCTGGGCGGCGGTGGGCAACAGCGACGCCGACGCCGAAAGGGTCGGGGGACCAAACCGGGTGTCGGTATGGGCCAGAGCCAGCGGGAGCAAGAGCAGGAGCCCCGAGAGGGGCTGAGAAGCGAGTGTGCCGACGAGCATTCGGATGGGCGCCGGAGACGGCAATGCGATCGAGCGGAGCAGGCAGGGCGAGCGGGGAGCAGGCCAAAGCCGGATGAGAAAGGACCGCAGACGAAAAGTGTCTGTTGGCCTGTGTTCAGTCACGGAAAGGGATTGTGCGATCGCAGAAGGGGCCAGCGGCGTGCAGCGGCAGCCCGTGGGAGTGTGCTCTGCATCCTTTGAGCAGGTGGGGGCGGGTGGGTGAGGGGGCGTGCACAAGCGGACGCTGGCTGGGCAGAGAGTAAGATGGAGGGTGAGATGGAGGGTGAGATGGAGGGTGAGATGGAGGGTGAGATGGAGGGTGAGATGGAGGGAGGCAAGAAGAACTGCCCTTGGCAAGAAGAACTACCATTGGCACCAGCACATTGTCCCGTTTCGTTCCGAACAAGGTGTACTGTATTTGATGATATCAATGAGTGAATGAGTGTAATGCTATCGATGAGTGAATGAGTGCAATGGATTCAATGAGTGAGTGCGAATGAATGCATATGGAATGAGCTTGTATCGATGGAATGAGTTGAGTGAGTCAATGAGAGTGAAATGAATGCATGTGTGAGGTCAAAATCAAAATTGAATAACAAGACAATTCAACGACCGGCCCAGTCCGGGTTGATCATGCACAGCCGGCGGGTTCTGACCTGCCGAGAGACCACAACCCGGGTGTGGGCCGGAGCAGTCGCAGGGCCGCTGGCTGCCGTCTCGGTCGCCAGTGCTCCAGACACAACCGGGGCGGCCTCGGTCTTGAAGACGCGGCGGCGGATGATGGCCTGGGTGGTGTTCCAGGAGATGGATCGCACCGATAGATGGTCACAGAGAAGCCGGGACACCTCCGGGTCGCTGTGCTGGGTGCAGGCCCGCAGCGCCCGGTGGCCGTCCCACTCGAGCGCCGGCTGGTGCTGCAGCAACACCTGGATGGCTCCGGTCTGGCGGCCTTGGCATGCGACCACCAGGATCTGGGCAAGCATCATCGGGAGATATGGCATGATACCCGTCTGAACACGCAGGTGGTCGATCAGCCCGGCCAGCACCCAGGTCTTGCCGTGCCGGGCGGCTCGCTCCAGGCTAGGCTCGATGGGATCGCTTCGCGAGAGGATCTGCAGGGTCTGAGCTTCGAGCCTGTGCTTGAGCATCCGGTAGTGGTATCGGGAGCACGACAGGAGCGAAACGGCATCGGCGATCGACGCCGTGAACGAGAAGATATGGATCCACAGTTCCGGCGGGAGTCGGCTGGTCAGTATCGGCTTCATCTTGATCTTGAGAATGACAGAGGACGGCTGCACCGGCAAGTTCTGCTCAGAGGACAAGGGTATCGAGGTAGCAGCGCCAGAGTTGTGATGGGATGTTGGTGGAGGAGTGCATTCCCACGACATATATGCACCTCCCAAAAATCGCCGATGCAAGTGGACAAGGAGGGGGGTGGACATCACGACCGCCCCGTCCGCCGTCAGCAATCATGAACCAATCCCAATGTCCTGACGTCGGCTGGGATCTTGTCCATGCACCCCGAAAGCGGCAGCAGCGGCGGCGGTGCCGGGGGTGGGTGGACAATCATGACTGTGGTTGTGGTGCTGTGTGCTGGACGATGATGCCTGGGATGTTTGCTGGACAGCGGGACTTGTGGGGTACCAGATGCGGGCCTGGCTGCAGATGGTGCAGGAATCGAGCACTGTCTGGCGCTGCCGCTGCATTCGCAGGTCAGAGGATCAGCAGTGCCTGCAACTGCGGCTGTGGCTCGGCTATCGACATGGAGACCAGGGCGGACGGACAAAGAGCCATGACCGCGGGGTCATGCGGATGTTCGGCTGCTGGACGACCGGATGGCTGGGCTTTTGGATTGTTGGACAGAGGGGGGTTGAACTTTTGGACTGCTTTGGCTGCTGTGGTGCTCGACTGTTGGACGGACATGGCCGATTTCGCTGAAACTCCTCCCACATGCGGCTGGACTTGACCAGCGGCACATCGCCGGTCGGGTCCAGCCAAGGTCACGATCGGCATGGTACGACTGACTCAGTTGGGTCTGTCTCCTGGTCTGAACGAACAAGCAACCCGCCATTCACTCTATCGGGATGAGCAACGTGTTGGATGTGATTTTTTTTTCTTTTTGAGTATATTTCCACTTTTTTGTTCTTCTGCACTCTTGCTGCCTACACGAGCCAAGCAAAAAGAGCACAGATTGATGCAACCAAACGATACACAGGCAGGGAAGAGAGACCAACGGAATCAGTGATTGTTCCTTGTGTCCCGTTGCCCTTGCCTTCAACAAAACGGGAGGGATATGTGGAAGGGGTGGGGGGTGGGGAAGTTGGAGGACAGGACACCGTACAGGAGGGAAAGGGAGGAAGGGGGGGAGGCGATGGAGAAAACAAGCCAAGCGGCTGATGGAGGAGGAGGCAAAGGATCATGAGAAAGGGAAACGTCGTTGCTTCATAGGGGACCGAAATCTCCGTTTTCCACTCAGAGACAAACAAAGGGATTAGAAAAGAACGAGCAAAACACTGAGGAACTGGACCAGGTAGAGGCGGAGGGCGAGTGGAACGACAGGAGAAGCCGGTCAGATGGGCAAAACATTCATAGAAACGGAAGCGACGTGGAGAATTTCAATAAATAAAGGCAGCCTGCTTTGGAGCAACAACAACGATAGGCCATGGCAACAGCAGCAACCAAGAAACATTGAGACAACAGTCGGAAAGAAGAGCCAAGCCAAGCCAAGCCAAACCAAACCAAACCAGGGCGGGATCGAGGTCGGGAGTGAGTGGTTGAGCGAGCGAGCGAGAGGGATTGTGTGGAGGCGGGTGAGAGGACGGATCTACGTGAGCGAGCTGGGGACGAGTGTGGGCTGTGACTTTTTTTCTGGTTTTCTCGAGAGGAGCGTGTGATTTCATGGTGTTGCGGGCGCCGGGCACGGATGAAGAAAAAGCTTGGGAAAATATATACGAAAGGAGTCCGAGAGATGGGCCAGGTGATTGGCGCATCGCGTAGCACGAGAGAGGTCGATCAAAGCTTCAGGGAGAGGGAGCAGTGGGGCAGCAGCCCAACACCGACACAAAGATGTGTGCCGGCTCGGATAGCAGGGGGGTCGTTGGACGGCGCGACATCGACAGGGCGGACGAGAGACCGGGCTACGGCAGGACGGACGCGAATAACTTAGGCAATGGGAACAGCCTTGGACTTCTGGGCCTTCTTCTTGATGTAGCGTTCAAGGCGTTTGCGCAGGATCTTGCGGTTGCCTTCGGTGTTGAGGCCAAGGGCAGCAAGGCGGGACTTGAGGGTGCCGTCGCCGAGCAAGTGGATGTCCTGGGTCGGGGACGGGGGCTGCAGGCCAGTGGTGGGGGCCTTCTCGCCCAGGCGGCCAAGCTCGTCGGCGATGGTGCCGAAGCTCGAGGCTTCGAACTGGCTGTCGAAGCGGGCGAGTTCGTCGGCGAGGTTGCCGAGGCTGGGGTTCTGCTCGTCGTAGAGCACCTTGGCATCGGCAGGAATGTCGGGGCGCTGGCTCGGGAAGTTGGAGACCGATGGCAGGGGCGGCGAGGCCGAGCCCATGTTGGGCGAGCCGGGAATGGACTTTGGAGGAGAGCGGATGTAGGTGCCGTGGTTGAGCTCGGCGTCGAGATCGATGCCGCCCTCAAAGGAGGTGTCCGAGTGCTGGGCGTGCTCGTCGCGGGACTCGAGCTCGTCCATAAGAGCACTGACGGTTTGCTGGAGCTGGGCAATCTCCTCGTCCTGGCGACGGAGCTGGTACTCGCGGGTCTGCAGGCGGTACGTCAGCTCTTCGATCGTCAGACGCTGCTTGGAGTTTTCTTGCTGGAGCTCAAAGACCGAGACGTTCAGCTTGTTGTTGGCGACGGGAGCGGGCGCTTCTTTGGTAGCGACGCTGGCAAGCTTCTCGTGGACCGCCAGGGCTTCCCGCATCTCTGTTGCGCACAACGAGTGGTGATCGGAGGCAGAGTTGCCGTTGTCGTGGTGGTTCAGATCACAAATGGTCAGCAACGAAGCGAATGGCAGAGGAGGGCGGAAAAGGCAGGCTCGGACGGGAAATCAACTGCAACAGCGCTGCAACCAACTTGCCTTTGAGCTTGCGGTAGTGCTCGCGGGCAGCCTTCTGGAGTTCGCTCTCCTTCTCCGACCACTTGTTTCGTTCCTCGGCATGCTCGGCGCGTTCGCGAGTGAGGACTCGCTCGAGCTCGGCATTGAGCTTTCTCAGACGAGCAGCTTCACCTTCGAGCGAGCTGGACTCTTGGTGAAGCTGGTCCGCGAGGGCTTCAAGGTCCTCGGCCTGGGCATGGGCTTGGCGCCACTGCTGCTTTTCCTGTAGGCAGGGGTGCAACGAGCATCACACCGTAAGACTGGGCCACCCACTGTGGGCAAAAAAACAGAAACCAAAACAGCACGAAATGTGTCCCTGAGGCGAGCGCTATGGCAGGAGGGGCCAGATTCCGACAACCAACCTTTTGCAGTTGTGCTAGTTCTTGTTGGAGCTGCTGGTTCTGTTCATTGAGAAGCTTGATTTCTTGTTGCAACTGATCGGACATAATTTGGCAGGCAGGCAAGGTAGCAGGGGCTTTTTTTATGAGACACGAAAAGAATATGAGGGCTGGCAGGGGCAGAACAGCAGCAGCAACGGCAACAGCAGCAAAGGAAGAGGGGGGGGGAGACAGAGGGTATAGATTAGAAGACGGGTCGGATATCGAATTTGTCGCTGGGAGACACCCCTCGTCGGCGCGATTGCGACCGAGATATATAGCGCGAGAGGCGGAGGAAAGGCACGCTGGGGTCGGACGCAGCGAGCGGATCCCCGCCCGTGGAAAGAAAAAAAGCAGCCGGAATGCTATGCCACCAAGCCACCCAGCCCAGCTGCATTAGCGGATACAACCGAGGGGGGGGGTGCGCTGGCCGAGGAGGCAGCGGCCAGGTCCCCGCCGGCAACGAGCCGATATGTGACGAGTGTCTCAAGCAGGGGGGGACCAGGGCACAGCAAGCCGTGGGTGGTGGGGGGGGGCAGGAGGGCGGCATTTGCCATCGGGGCCAAAGAAATCCCACAGCCGGACGGGTGGACGGAAGCCCGAGGAGCGATTGATCAGGGTCAGAGGGCGGTCGGGTGCCCGAGTGCCCAGATCCCGGACAGAAAAAAAAATCAAATGGCGTGTGGGATCCCCAAGACCGACGAAAGCAATCGACGCAATGATGGGGGGAGTGGATGTCGACCGACCGAGAGGATTGCTGTTGGACTGTCGCACCCACAGAAAGGAGGGGGGGGAGGAAGGGACATGTACCGCCGAACCAAGGCAGTCTGAAGCTGCAGCGACACGACAGCGAGAGAGAAACTCCCTCGAGACAGAGACAGAAACCACCAAGACCGAGCCAGGGCGGAGAGGGCAAAAGGGCTGGGTCCACATGTCCGGGACAGGTCGCAATTGGTGCGGCTGCTGAGGGACAGCACGGGTCCGGTGCGAGCCGGCGAGCCCAGACGAGGAGGCAGACGGGCGGAACAGAGCCAGCAGACGCACCTTTGAGCGAGCTTAGCGTTAGACGGGCGGATTGCGCTTGGGGGTGGCGATTGTTTCCAGCAAAAGGAAAAGCAGGGCCAGAGAAGAAGCTGCGACAGCCGAGGTCGCGCTGGGGCTTTATACGGGGCCGGAGGGCGTGGAGGCGAGCCGTGTGGCCGAGGCGCGGATCCAGGCCGTGGACTCGGGCTGTGGAAACAAGCTGTGGAAACAAGCTGTGGAAACAAGCTGTGGAAACAAGCTGTGGAAACAAGCTGTGGATCAGAGCATTGAATCCAAGCTGCGGACTCGGGCTGTGGATCCAGGGAGGCAACGACGCGTGGCCGAATCCGGCGTCAAAAAAAACCTGTGCGCGCCATGGCAGCGCGTGCGCGGCAGAATGTGTGTCGCCTCTGTGCCACGCGCCGCAGCACAAGCGAGCCTGTGCCACACTCCGTGCGCGTCGCATCGCGTCGGCGCGTGCGCGGCGGTCGCTGTGGCCCGCTGTGGTTGGCCGCAGCCCGATCTGATTTGAATTGATCGATTCGATTGATCGATTTGATTTGATCGATTTGATTTGATTCGGCTCCAGCGGTCATGTCGATCATGGGCTGTCCCGCATGGCCGGCGCTGTGAATCGATGCTCGGCAGCCGCCCTTACCGCCCACCCAACCTTTGGCACTGGTGTCGAGCAAGTTATATTGATTTCAACTGGTACTTTGGCTTGGAAGAACAAAACAGATCCAGCAGATAGCAGACAGGGCCGTCTGCCGGTTGGTTGCACTCGGACTGGACGCACGAAGAGACAGAGCCGTTTGCTCCGGCTGATGCACAATGGGTTTGGAAGGCGGCGTCGCCACGCCAGAAGCGGAGATCGCCATCCCAGAGCTCGCTCGTAGTCCTGGGTCATGTCCGGCAGCTCCCGGAATCGATCGTGCCGGCCGTAACCTTCGGCTCGTCTGATCGCCCACAAAGCCGGCCGGAACAACCGTGCTGGTCTCCTTACTTCCAGCCGTGGGTCTGGCTGGCCGGTGCTCCATAGGGCTGGGGCTGCTGGCTCTGGGGGCGAAGCGACGATTCGGACCGCATCTTGCGAATGCCGCGGCCGCCGTTCTGTTGGGGCTCGCCACCGTTACCACCGTTACCGCCGTTGGCAGTGTTGTTGCCGTTGGAGGGGTTGTTGTTGTTGTTGGCACCGGCACCACCGTTGGCGTTGCCGCCATTCGTCGAGTCTCGGCGCTGGCCCCAGACACCGGGTCGATCGGGGCGGGCCCACTGGCGCTTGGACTTGACAATGACGGGGAAGAAGAGGGCGTTCAGTTTGTTCTGGCTGTTGCGGCCGAGAGCATTGGTTAGCACCGCCAGCGTTCCATAGCTCCAAATAGCAATAGCTCCATACACTCGTCCTACATACATGCAGCCACACACAACTCGTAGATGCTTCGTCCCACCGACAGAGATCCCGTCCGTCCGCCAGGATACAGAGACGCTTACGCTTGGTAGACATCGTCGTGAGTCTCCCCAGAGATCTGGATGGCATTCTTCTCCTTGATGTAGGCAATGTCGGTGTAGGTCGACACGGCGATTTGTCTGGATGCGGCGAGTCGATATGAAAGCAGCATGACCGACCGAGGAGCGCCGGCGTTAACATGAGATTCGATGCTGTCGGATAGTATCCCGAGGGCAGGTATCCCACTCGGCGATAACCGCACGCCAGTGGCTCGGGAGTCGTCCCGTTGCCAGCCGGACAGATACCCTTTCCAGAACCGTGCCGAGCTTGGTTGTCTGTCGCTGCCATTCTTTGACAAGCTGCCATCCTGGACACCGCCCCGCTCCTGCGCAGACCCAGAGCACCACAGGTGGAGGACACATACCCGATCGCCTCGGCGTCTGGTCCCGAGCGGAGACGCTGCTCGTCCCATCCCGGGGGACAGTAGACATATCCAACGACATCTGCATCATCGACCATGCCACGGACGGTTAGCCAGAGCAGGCTGCGAACGAGTCGGACCCGTAACGATTGACTGCACTCGGTTATCCTCGAGCACGAGCTTCCTTACCGACGGCGTCCATCATGGTTTCGATTTGGTCAAATGAAGACAGGCTTTGGTGCGGTATGTGTGCGGAGGATTGGGGCAGGTCGGAGGACAGTGAATGCGACGATGTGGGCGGCTGGGTCGAGCGAGGGAAGGGTGCACTTGGGCATCAGCAACACAGCCACAACCACGGCCAGAGGAGGCACACGGGGTATTTCGGAACTGCATCCGCTGCACTCGACACTGGATGAACCTCGATGGAGGCCGATAGGTCAACGGGGAGAGCTTACAGCGTTGGGGGAAGGATTTCTCTCGATTTCGTTCTGAAGGAGATTCTCAGACGGGAAGAAAGAATCGTTTGTGGCTGGACAAGACGATGGAGATGCAGAGGCGTTGGGACTGCAAGTCAGGCAGGGCTTGTCGTCAAAGAGGTTCTTTTGGATGGGAGCGCTTGGAGGCGGGAAGAGGCGCTGGTCAGGAAGATATGAGGACGGTTGCAAAAGAAGAAGAAAGTAGCCAGATGAAGGTGGCGGGGTTGTTGTTTCAAGCACAGGTAAGATTACAATTGAACATGAAAATACAACAGGGGGGAGGACCTGTGAATGAAAACGACAGACGACAAAATGCCCAGAGCGGATCGGCCGAGGCAAGATGGACGAGGACGAAGGACAACGGGCGAGGAAGAAGAGGCAGCCCAGAGCTGACATGCCTGCGAGAACAGCTGCGCTTGCACAGGACTGTTGCGTGCTGTGTTTTGCAGGCAGACAATAACACAGCACAGTACACCACAATGGCGTCGCCAAACCAAGAGGCGCGCTGGGACCGCGGTGCGGCAACAAGGACAGGCGCGACCAAGGTGCGGCGTGCGCGCTTGTGTCGCACGGGTTCAGATGTGCTGCGCATATGTGCCGGGAGGTCTATTCCAGCCGTCCTGGCTCTGATTCGGCTCTCGCCCTGCTCGCCCTGCTCGCCCTGCTCGCCCTGGCGGTCGGGGTGGGACTCGCAGCACTCTGGCAGGAAACCGCCGGCATGCTCATGGCGCTTGGCAATGGCGCTTGCCGATGGCTCGCAGGAACCATGCAGCCCGGACTCGGGCGTAGCCTCACTGTCGCTGCGGCTTCACATCGTAGAACAAACACATATTGGTTGAGACGCCGTCCCATCCTCGCGCGCCGGATGCGCTGATCAGATACTTTCTAGAGGCGTCGATATCTGGCGAAGGTGGCGCAACAAGCAGTATCAGTGTACAACCAGATGCACAGGCTGTCCGCTGGTCGCTCAGCTTGCAGTACTTACACAGACTCGAAAGCACCCCGCCATGATGCCCTGGCACGATCGTGAAGGGACACGCGCTATCGCCAAAGTCGAGCCTCCGGTTGCTCTGCGTCACCGGATTGGCGGCATTCGGGGTGGATGGAACCGACGAGTCGGCTGCTGTTGGCTTGGACTCTGATGCTTGCAGATCCCAAAGACGGATGTTGTCGTATGAGGCACTGGGGACACGGGCAGAATGAGGTCTGTCAGCTCCATTGCACCGCCTTGATGACGCGAGGCCAATAGAAAGCCACTGTCGTCGATTCGGCGTTTGTGACTGCCACTTCGTTGAATAAACCGTTGATTGTTTCGCAGATTGAAGCAGCCTGGCCGAGCGCGGACCAGACCAGACCAGACCACGCTCTGCAAGAAAGGCGGGGGACAAATACTTACCAAAGCAAGTGCCGATCGTTTGGCATAATATTCACCTGGCTTACGGCTCCAGAGTCCCGCGGCAGGCGAAGGGTTCGCAAAATCTTGCCCTCGGCAAAGTCGTACTCATCCACTGGCCAGGAAATGGGAAGCAAGGGCCGTCATAAGCACCGGGCAGATCCAGATGGCTGGTCATATGATGCTAGCGCACTGGTCCGATGCGGCTGCTCGGTTGAGAATGGACAGGACACTGTCCAAAATCCGTCGTCGAGGCAGTTCGCAAGACCGCAGCAATCTTCGCACCCAGCGACTACAATGCTCGCACCCAGCAGCAGCTTGTCCTTACCGGTGCCGTTTCTCCTCCCGCAGTAGATCCGCTTTCCATCGTTACTCCAGCAAGCCTGGAGGGAGCAATTGCCGCTTGTTGAGCGATTGTGCCATCAACCGACCTGCGATGTCTTCCAATCTCGAGAAACTCACCGACAGCGCCCATGGCGGCGACCCTTGAGGCAGGATCTTTCGGATCTGCGGCCGTCCTGGAACCCGCTCGTCGAATATGCCGATGCAGCCGTCAAACGACGTGCACATGAGAATGCTCTCGGTGCTTCGGCTGGGCAGGCCCGTGCCCGTGTTGGGAGTTGGCCGCAGGGATATCGACGTAATCTGGGAGGATGCTCCGGAGAACTCTCGAACAACCCTACCAACGTTGAGATCCCAGCGCTGCAGTATTGTTCCAGCAGTAGGACGGCGTGCCATGGAGAGGATTTCGATCGCATCAGCACTGAAGTCACATCCAGAACAATCACTCCGACACATTCGCATCGTGGTATGGCGGGCATCGCCAGACAGTACAGCGGGCACATATCTTGATTCTCACTCACCAGCACACTCTTGTCCCACGAGCCACTGAACAGTCCCGTTTCATCTGGCGTGATTTTGAGGACTGATACCGAGTTTTTGTGGTGCTGAAGAGTGTGGAAGCACTGTCGGAGAGGGATCCGCGTCACTGAGCATACTGGCGCTCGAGGGCTGGATCGAGCTCAGCCTGTCGCTGCACCGCAGTAAAGTCGACTCACCGTCCCTTCGTCATGTCGTCCAGTCCACATGTTGATGGCTCCGGACTAGAGTTTTAGACACAGTTAAGGAGCGGCGCAGTGTTCGCTGCGGCCAAGAAATGCAGCAGGGCGGCAGCAGCCAAAGCACAAGCTTGTCCACTCAACGCACCTCACATCCGGTAACGACCCATGCTCCTTCCGAATGAACGTCGATGCTGTATACTGGTGAGATGCGGTTCTCTGTCGGTGCCGAATCGGCGGCGTTCGGTCCTGTCTCACGATATGTGTGTTCAGCCAGCGAGCCAACTTGACGAGACCACAGCGCCAGGGATAGCTTCATACGCAGTCGTATACTCACGCGGCAGCGTTTCCTCGTTTTCCCATGCTGAGATCAGCAGCCCTCCCTGGCGACGAGCGTGCGGCGAGGAGTCGTCAGCTTGGACGCGATCATTCGCAGTTGTTTGATAAAAAACGACTCGCAAGTCGTAGCGTTCCAACAAACGGGGTTCAGCCAAAAGAGCTTCGAACAGACGAGCTTCTGCGGCTCGAAAGCGCGCCGTACCCGGATGATCGAATCGGCAAGTCCGTGGCGCTGGTTCAGCGGCAGAGGATAGTCACCGTTCATGGAAGGTACGAAATCAAATTTGCGGATGAAGCCGTCATCGCCCCCAGTGTAGACCCATCGCTGGCCGTTCCATCGAGGAGATATTCGAATGCGTGAGTATCGTCGTTGTGGCCGTCAGCGGTGTCTGCTCGATACTGTACTGCCCGATGC
The DNA here is from genome assembly GCF_025602895.1 of Polychytrium aggregatum. Lineage (NCBI taxonomy): Eukaryota > Fungi > Chytridiomycota > Chytridiomycetes > Polychytriales > Polychytrium > Polychytrium aggregatum. The sequence goes on from NW_026516337.1 coordinate 72,503, forward strand.
TGTTCTGCCTCGAGACGATGCGTCGGTGGTGTCCGACGAAGCGCTCCGCTTCCGGACTATGTGGCTGCCGTATCGGCTGCATGGTATCCAGGCGATTGGATGGCTCTGGCTGTGGTCGTTTGTCATCTCTGCATTTGCTTGGATCTTTGCTCTCGCTTCAGCATGGCGAGCGCTTTGCAAGGACCCACCATGTTTCTCGTCGCTGCAACGCAGTACACACTGCAAGGGTGGCCAGCCGAGACCTGTGGGTGTGTTGACCAGGCCGTCGTCTGTCAGCGACCACTTGATCGAGAACACCAGACTCGACTGCGTTTTCATGTCTGGCAGGAGTCTGCTCGCCGAATCGACCGGCTGGTATTGGCAGGAGCCGTTGCGACCGCGATCATACGGGCTCCAAACGCTTTCATCCCGCAACATTACCACGGGCGTGACGGTATAGCAGATATCGTTGTCATGCAGAATGACTCCGTCGGTTTCTGGAGTCGACCGCATCGTTGATCCAGAACGAGGATCGCGGACGCAAAGGTCAGTAAAGCTAGCAAGAAACCCGGAGGAGCCTCTCCCGTGAACGTCTCCAGCGAGTGTTGAATCATCCTCTCAATGTCTTCTCCTCTAGATATCTTCTTGATATCTTCTTGATATCATCCTCTTGATATCCGGACGCCCTTCTCCAGAGCACCCACCTCGGCTGACAGGGTTCAGATAGGTGTCGAGCTCCTCCTCGACAATCGCCGCGCCAGCCAAAGTCGCTGACGGATTGCCTCCCGCATGGGCCGGCTGGCTCTCGGGCTGGGCAGGAGGGGTCTGTGCGGCGGGTGTGTCCTGCGGCCGCTGCTCAGGTGTGTCGACCTCCATGCTCGGTGTGTCTGGTATCGTGGGGCCTTGGGACGATCTGGGCAGAGGGCCTGGGTCTGGCGGCCAGCCTCGGGGCAGGCGCACAACCCCCTGGCCGCAGGGTTAGGGCTGCGCCGAAGGACCGCCACCGCCGCGGCCCTGATTGGTGGATCTGGAGAAGGCCTGTGTCACACCGCCGTTTCCGGATTCGGCCTGCGCGCTTTTTGCGCTTGCTCGGTCTGTTCCTGCCCGAATGGCCACGAGCGATGCTGCTGGCCATCCGCACACCACCACTCCCCCTCATCTCGCTGCTTTCTCGAACGCACAACCAGCACGGCGCCATGCAGGACCCGCAGACCCCGCAGATCGACTATGTCGTCGTCGGCCTCGGCAACACTGGCGAAGCGGCCGCTTCCTCCCGACACAACGGTACCTCCCTGGTCCTGTCGTGCCTCGCTCTCGCACATCTCCAGTTTGTCGCCGCTAATCCATGTCCCTTCTTCCTTGGCCATCGCCATCGCCATCGCCATCGCCATCGCCATCACCATCGCCATCGCCATCGCCATCGCCATCGCCATCGCCATCGCCATCAACGGCGACGTTGTCTTCATCCGCAGCCGGCTTTCTCTTCTGCGATTACCTCTCCAACTGCATCCACATGCAGCAGCATCTGCTGGCCACAGGCGGCAGCGTAGACAACCCGACCCTGCCAACCCACCCACCACGCTATGTCCGCCGCAACGATCTTGGAGGTATTTCGCATCGGTCCGCTGCTCGCTGTCTCCTGTTGACTATCCGTTCTCTGGCACATGCATCGCCGCATTCGTCATTTGTTCGGGCTCTGACCAGCAGCGACCGCCGCCTGTCCCTTTGACACTGTCGACCATCCTGCCCACCGGCCATCCGGACGATAGCCGACATCAATGACACCGTGTTCACAATTTTCCCTGGCGAGACTCTTGCAAGCCACTCCGATGTTGCTATCGCCAAGGCATCCAAGAAGCAGTCCGCCGAGCCAGTAGTATGTCGCTTGTTCCTGCAATGCCGCTGTCCCGTCGGCTGGAAGTCATGAAGCGGCAATGTCAGGCTACAGCCGTTCGGTCAAGCCCGGACAGTTCCGTCTGGCTTATCGGTCCTGCTGAATCGTCCAGCACCACTCGCATGTCTCACCGGACTTTCTCCTTCGTTTCCGCATGCATCGACTTGATATTGGCTCGATGTGCTCTGCAGTCGCGAACACTTCGTTTGCTCATCGTCAAGCCCATCTGGGGAATGAACGATTCAGGCGTCGCCGTGCGGAACGTGCTGCTGGCTTATAATATTGCGAACCCGTCCAAGCAGCTCATCGTCGCCTTTGACGATCTCAACACCCTGCCGGGCTCGATCGCGATCCACAGTGAGTAACCATCCACCGATCCAGCCCGCACTTTCGGATCAGCCCTCACTCTTGCCTCTGATGGCACAGCACCGATGCACAGGCGACTCGGCCTGGCGTCTGTGCATTCCGCCAACATAGCAGTTATGGTGCATGGAGCCCCTCCTGTCAGATGATATTTGGCTTGCGCATCGACCCCGTCCTCCATCCTCACCACCCTCGTCACTTCTCGTACAACACCCCTATTGTCATCATCGCAGCCGGAACAGATCTTGGAGCCATTCGCGGCCACAAGGGCGTCGAGTCTATTGTCCAGCACCTTGGAAACAGCGCCAGCGAGTTTATCCGATTCCGCCTTGGAATCGGCCGCCCGCACGGAGACACCAAGGCTCTCCAGTTCGTCGACGCTTCGTTCCAAAAGGAAAACCGCGAGCTGGATTTGTTCGGCTACGCCTTGGACCTGACCGCGCAAGCCCTGCAGTACTATTTTGCTTCCAACGGCGATTCCAAATCCACCAAAAAGAAGTTTGGCAAAAGCAAGAAGCTGCCCCTGAACAAGCTTCAGCAGGTGAGCGTCCAGATCGCACTGGCTCGCAGTCTTGTCGTCGTCCTCTATTCAATTAGTGCTGACTCGGCTCTGTATCTCCAGATGGAGTCGCTCTCTTTTCCGTTTGAGACGGTTGGTGTGTAGACGGTCTGCGGTACCGCGGTGTCGACTATATGCCCTGGTTTGCGCAAAGGCTTGCTCGGCCACACCAAACCTGTGCGGGTACGATGTGGTTGTCTGCCACTGCGTCCTTTCTTGATGGGTCTGCGCTCATCGGTCTGAGATGCGCGGCTCTTGAATCTCGCCTTCTGCGCGATGCCATTCTTCTGCATCCTGGATCGAGCCATGCATTATATTGAACGCCTGTTGCGGGTATATCAACGACCAAGGGTATCTTGCGCGCAACCCAGCGGCAGCGCGAGGGGGGGGGAGACGGCGGACTCAGTCGTCACCCAGGATAATGTAGTAAACCGTGGCAAAGGCTACCGACCCCGTCCCGATACAAAGGGTTAGCAATATGCCTCAATCCAAGCCGATCGGAATGGGTTTGCCCTGGCTGGTGGCAAGTCGGGAAGAGGCGAGCCGAGAGCATGCTTACTGTATTTTCCTGCCATCATGCAGCTTCTCAGCTGAGAACAGAGCTTGAGGCGGGTGATCCATATCGCCACATGGCGTATTTTCCGCCGGAGTGACGATTCGTCTTCGAAGCTGACCATTTTCTTCTGGGACGGGCTGAGCGAGCAGGGCTGAGCACCGGAGCGTTTCAGCGCCGGCCTCTGAGGCGATGCCGATCCATCAGAGTCGGTGTTGGTGAGAGTTGTGAGCGTAAGATTCAGCGTTGTCTCGCTGCTGTTTGCAGGAAGTGCTGTTGGCAGAGAGCCGACGAGCTGCAGAGCAGCAGACGGGATGTGGACGGTTTTCGTTGTGAATGTACTATGGGCGGAAAGGCTATTAGCCAGAGCCAAGGTGCATGCTACATCGTGGCGAACAATTTCCTGGCAGCAGGAAACCTACATGCGTTCGATGTACGCAACAGCCATCACAGGTACTATCGTTTTCTGAATAGGTAAGTAATACCAAAGGGGTGTCTCATAAGCCAGTAACGAGGCCAAAGCAGAACGTCGTTGGCGCTGGCGGCGGCATCGAATATATAGTTGGGAGGGAACCCAACGAGGACGCCTGCCGACCCGGGCAACAATCCGTTTGAATCCGTTGAGATTGGCGGTCCCAAGTGCTGCACGCGACCCGGTTTTGATGAGGCAACTCGACGACGGCTTCTTGTCTTGTGTGTTGCTTGCTGGGCGAGCCTCCGTCCACACCCGGCAACGGATAACGGCGGCATTGTGCCGCTGGCACAGGAGTACATCTGCCTCGTACAAATGGTGTGTATCGATGTTTCTCGCAGTTGTAAATAGCGGAGGCCCCAGCCACTCGCTATGGCAAGAAGCAGAGCCCCAATCATCCGGCCAGGACCAGATATCGATCGGGTAAACATTGCGAGACGATGACTCTTGGGACCGGACCCGCTGTTCGCAAGCCGAGACATTGGCTCGGAGATTGAATCTCCTTCAAACCCCTGCGGCAAGCCCGCCAGGGGGTGCCCATTCTGCGCTGTGGCCCAATCCGCAAATGTTTTGCTTCTTGGTCGTTTGTTGATCCACTGATATGCGCCAATGACAGCACTGCCTCCGGAGTAACCCTGACTCGCCGTACGCCACCAAACAATCAGAGGAGACGGGCCGGAGAAATGGTGAGTAAGCCTTGAGGCTTGCCTCACTCTGCCTCCTCAGGACCACGACCAACACCGGAGTGCCTTCACATGCAGCGCACAGCGTGTTGACAAAAGTGTGACGGCATTTGGTTTGGAAAAAATCCCAGAGGGGTTGGATCACATTGTACTCGGCCAACAACGGCCAAGTGGGGTTGGATCATCTCCGTGGATCCGAGGCAGCCGAGGCGGCCGATCCGCTCCATTCACACTACACATCAATGTGGGCCCGCTGTAGACCGCCGCTACTGCTGGCGGCCGGTGCAGCGCTTGCCTTGAGCACCGCCATATTGGATGCACGATATCGATTTCCACTGGCGATGCTCGACTTGCGCGCCGCTGAGCAAATCCCCGGCGGCATTGAGCTCGCTGTTCTGGAAGTTGATTGGAGAGTCAGCTATTCTAGGGCCATATGCGTGTATTCACTGGCCAAGAAGCGGATGGCGGCTGGCTACGGCTCCAGGATGCCCTGCTTCGCTTTGTGAACGCTGTGATTTTTTCTTGCCCTTCTTTTTCAGCTTTTTGGATCGGCCGATACTGCCGCTGGAGCCGTGATGCTTCAGGCGCTTGGGCTTTGGAGGCGGTCCCACAATCAGTTTCCGTGCAACCTCGCCAAAATCCAGCCCGAGTTGCGGTGGGCATTTCTCGCCGGCCGCAAGGACACCTTCGTTTGATCCTGTTTCATTGTCGTCCGAGTCACTTTGGAACGACCCGGGACTGGCCACGATTGCCAGGAGGTCGGGACACAGCAGCTCGGTCGAGAACGCCTTGGCTTGGCCCGATAACCTGGCCACAGGCTTTCTCACGGGTACACTACCAAAGGCATCAAGCGCACCCATCGAGACTGGGAAGACCCCGACGGCCCCGGTGGCTTCTTCCTCGTTCCAGGACGAGAACTGGTCAAGCTCGAATGAGCTTATGTTTGCGAGCTCCGGAGACTGGAATACCTTCTCCACAGAGGGCTCGCCCGTGCTTCCCAGTTTCAGCGACGATCGCCGGTCTTTGCGCTTACGGTCCTTGGATTTGGCTTTCTTCTTCCTCTCCTTGCCTTCTCCAGGACCAGGACCAGGGCCTGAGCCCGACCCTGAGCCCGACCCTGGTCCTGAGCCAGATCCTGAGCCAGATCCTGAGCCAGATGCAACAGGCGCCGCTCCACTTTCTCTCGGCTTCTTGCCCTCCGCGCAGGCAGTGGGCATTGCTGTCTGTCCATTGGCGAGCCTCTTCCGGCGTTGCTTTTTGATACATTCTTTCTTGGGTTTGCTCGGCGAATCATTCGCCACTGCTTCGGCGGGAGCATCTGACTCTTCCGAGGAACGCAACTTTTGCGTGGGCACAATCTCATAATTCTCGTACTCATCGTCGCAGTCTCCATCCGGCTCGGGATAGACATAGTCCACGAGGTGACCTGGGGCAGCCTTGATAGGCTCGTATGCTCTGCGCACAGAGAAGACGCTGATATGGCCTGGCTCCTTCAGCGAGTGGGTGTAGTTGCCAGCTCTCGCGAGATTCGGCTTCTTGTAGCTCTTCGATCCTGATCTGGTTTTCGTTTCAACCTGATTCGATGACCGCAGCACAGATAGACTCCGCTTGTTTTCAGGAGACCGGAGGAGCGGCGAGTCGATGGCGGGTATGTCCGAGGCTGAGCGGAAAACCTCGATGTTCTCAGAGATCTCGATTGAGCCACTGTTGTTCAGGGTCCGGCCAGTCATTTTTTTGTCGGGCCCTTCCTCCTCTGTCTCGATCTCGATATCGGCAGTGTCGGAAATGTCCCTGATGACAAGACCTTCTGAGGAGACGTGAGTGGTTTCAAGTGTTTCGCCCGCCGGATGCGGTCTCTCCGGCACTGGCCCGACCGGCTCGTGAATCGCCGAAATATCGTCCTCCACGGTCTCGCTCGAGTCGAGATTCAGGAGTACCCGGCGAGGGCCAATCTTGGAGCGGTCAAAGCTCTCGCCTTTGGTTAAATGTGCTGGTGGCGGGCACGGCTCCTTAGGGGTGCTTCTCTCGGCGGAGCTATGCCTCTGGTGCAGTGCAGAGAACGAAATCTGCAGAATCTTGGCGCTGATGTCCAAGATACTCATCCGCACAGGCTCTGCAGACGACGACCGTGGTGAGAGATTGTTCAGGGAAGATGCAGAGGCGGGCCGATTGCATGTTGTGCAGCTGCTGGTACTGGAAAGACCACTTCTCAGCGGCTGTACCGTCGGATCCTTGTCGGACGAGCTCGGATCTGTCTCAGAGTCTTTCCGGCAACCCCAAGGCTCATACTCGTCCTTGTCGATGTCGTCGTGGATGGGATCAAGATCGATCAAGGTCTCGTTCCTGTCTGGATCAGTGTTCCCCTTCTTGACAGCGCCGACAAGTGCCGGCTTCTTGCCCTTGACTTTCTTGGGCCGGATTTTGGTCTTGCGGCGCACCTCCTTTCGCGGCGGAGTATCGGCCTCGCTTCCCGATCGCTCACCTGCTGAATCGGCCGGCCCCGTACCAGGATTCACAAAGTTGCTATTCCGTCCGGCCTTCTCGAGTTTGCTGGTGAGTTTTTGCTTGAGCGAGAACAGCTCACGCCGATAGGCCCTCTTTGTGTGCGATGCACGGGTGGCCTTGGTTGGCTTTTTATCGCTCCGCTTCTGTATCACTATCGCTTTGGGCTGCTCGACAGAGTCGCTGTCGTCCGATCGCTCTTTATCGGGCTCTGGTGCTAAGCTCGACGAGTCTGGCGTCGAAGGAGGGCTCTCTTGGGATGGTAGTGGAGTGTCGCTGCCGATGGTAGGATCGCTTGCCAAGGACGAGTTCTTGCGAATCAGCACTTTATTGGGAGTGATTGTCGTGGTTGGCTGAGGGGCACCCGATGTCGATCCCTTGACAGAATCTTGCGACAAAAGACAGGTTAGATATTGCGCCGTAAGGATAGTAGCGACGCAAGCAGTGCCAGAAGAGGCAATAATGACCGCTCTGAGCATTGTGCGGTGTATGCGAGTCCTCCCTGTCGTACCCCGACAGGCATCGATGGCCTGGCTCGGCGCTATAATCCCAAGCGTCCCAGATCGACAGAAGTTACGTCGCCAAGGACTGTTGCAGCACATACCTCCATCACCGCTTTGGGTCATCGACCCCTCTTTGGGCTGGCACTTGAGTTTGCGCTTTCTTTCCTTCCGCTCCCACAGGATCGTGAGCATCTGCAGCCGATCAATCTCGGCTATTCTTTGAAGAAAGGGGTCAGAGGATGTTGTCAGGACAGAGTAGTACGAGGTGCCGAACGAACACTGATTGCTGTTGCCGATATTTAGGGAGGCAAAGGGATCGCTGAACGGATATGCCGCTGGCCGCTTCCCGCGAACCAGCGAGGTGGCCAGACCGGTCCGAGAGCTCCGCGTTGTTGTCTGGGAAGTGGCTGTGTTATCTTCGGCCGACGCATCCAGTTTCGCTCCCATGGTTTCGGACGATGTGTCCGCGCTCGCCCTGGACACCCCGGACTCGACTTTCAGCAGGAGACGGCTCTCGTCCTTGGCAATGGCCTCCTTGGTGACCGCCCTTCCGGTGATGCTAGCAAGGAACGAGGTACCAGCGTGAATCCCAGACACTGGATCGGACATAACCTCCTCAAACTGGATGTATCACCAATCATGCTCTCCACAACGATGACTTTGGTAACGACCTTACCACGCTGCGTCAAAGGCGCTCCGGAATGAGATCTGTCCCTTCTGAGCCAGGGCGGTCCGAGAATCGAGCCTTTCCGCATCCTCAATGTCGTCCAGCACGCGCGGCTTGGCCGCCCTGAGTAAGCATAGCAATGTTCCGGAGAGGGCAAGTTAGACTGCCAAGCTCTAGTCAAGAGGAGCTGCGTACCAACGCTTGCTCCACACATGTGTGTCGAATATTGTGCAATCCAGCCCAAGCAGTCGTACCCGGATCGAGGACGGTTTTTGAGTTTCTTTTTCTTTGCCGAGGCGCATATTCGGATTCGTCGCTCACAGGGCTCGTCCAAGAACGGTGCAAAATTAAATATTTTGGAAGGCTGAATCGTTTTGGAGCTGAACTCCAACTCCGTATCAGAGAACGAGGCCGATGTATCCTGATGCTTGAGGCGCCGTCTAACCTCGCTGACCAGAGCTTTAGCCGCAGTTGCGGCCTGCGCATCGGTGGCCAGAGTTGGTGCTGGCTTGCGGCTTGATTGCCGCTCGACTACAGCTTTGCTTTCGTTCGATGGACTCGTCTTTGAAGCTTGAGATCTTGAAAGTCCGGCGGGTTTGCCGATCTTCACGGCGCTTGTTTCGCCACACTCGCCACGCACAGCATCTGCATCGGCTTGTGACTGCTCTTGGGGTCCACCAGCGGCGCATATCGCCGCTCGGGTCAAGAGCCGTTCCGAATTGACAGATGGCGGACAATCTACCGACGAAGGGCGAGAGATCGTTTTCGGGTCGTCGCAGTTGCTGGCGGTTTGCGATGTCTGCTCCAGCTTGTCACTCGGCTGACTTGGCTCGGGAAAGTGGTCGATCTTCCCGACATACTTTTGGCACAAGGAGGGCGCGGTATGTCGACGGCTCTGGTTTAAGGGATCATAGATAAGCTCCATGGACTGGTCCAGCGATCGATAGAGGTGAAAGCGGCTCCGACGGACTTTCTTTCCAGAGTCGGATGAAGTCGACAACAGCGAATCGCTCGAGATTTTATCGGGCAAGATCGATCTCTCCCTGCTGGTGGACGACCGACGGCTGTCACTCGAGCCCTCTGCGATTCGGCCACTGCTGGAGTATGTAGATGGACGCTTTGGTCTGTCGCCGGGCTCGCCAGGCTGTGAGCTCATCGACGCAAACAGGCTGCGTGTACTCTGGCTGAGTTTAAGGGCTCGGTTCAGAACGACATCGCTGGTGCTCGGGTTCTTCCGAAAGGGCACTCCTCGTTTGGGCGTGGATGGAGGTTGATATGGAGACATGCTCGGTGGCTTGTTGACGGCAGACGTCTCGGTTGTCTTCAAAATGAGGTCGGGAAGATGTAGCAGTACTCAGTCGATGACCGGAGCACTCCTACACAGATCTCCAACGACAACATCGACAAGGCTTGTTCGACTTCAAACAGGGTAGCTCTTCCCAAGTGCGTTGGCATATTGCTCATCCCCTCTGACCAGTTCGGACAGCAACACATGCGCTGGACCATATTGACTGCGATGCTACAGAGGGTCAACACTTACTGCTCCATGGGATCGCTGCGCTTGCAGCCGCCGGAGAATGGATGTGCTTGCATTGTCGCCGCTTTGGTCGAGCCCGTCAGCACCAGCCGATTTGGATCTGAAGGCCGCACACCCAGGCCCGCCGTCCGAGCTGGAACTCGCTCTCGCTCCTTTACTATGGCTCAGGCGCCACGAGTCTCGACGGGTTCGCCATTCGAAGAAATTTGGTCCGCTGTGAGTATACGCAAGCCGGTGGATGACTGGGTGGCCGTGTGCGGGATGGTTATCGTGGGAAACTGCATTGGTTGTCGGTCGCTGGAGGAGGACTGGACAGGGACACTCTGCATCTCGTCGAGTCATGGGGGAGGTGGCGGCGCGGCAGAGACGGTGAGAAAACTCAGCAGGAGATCGATAGGATGAGGCCGAAATAGAGCATTGGTCCGTATGCCTCGTCTTGGCGCACTATTCTCAGCCTCGAGCGGCCGGACTCGCAGATGCAGCGCTTGGGCAGGGGCGGGGTCGTCCGGGGCGATGATGTCACATATTGATCTCCCTCACGAATCAGAAGCGACAAGGCGGACAGAACTAGTTGGTGCGAAATGGGCGCACTCAAACGCAGATGTCACCGGAGAACCAGCATCGAGTCGCCGACCAGCCATCGGAGTGCGCGATGCCGGCGGACGAGCCACCTGGCAGCACCATGCCCGCTCAGCCCATGTTACTGGGTTGATCAAGATATTCCAATTTATTGAATGTTCAAATACGAAAGCAAATAACAGTTTGAGTGTGCCGATGTCACCGGGCGTGCGGCTGCGGCAAGTGGTATTGGTATCGTTGCAGTGTCCACTTGCGGCTCTGCAGTCCAGCGATGCTCTCAGGACCCTATACAGCGACGGCTTTCGACTGTGCAGGCAGCATGTCGCTGTTCTCGGCTCGCTTGGAGTTGCGGTGAGACTGAAGCCGCAGAATTCCACGGAAGCGTGGACACACACACGTTATAGCGAGAGAAATGGCGGGCCTGCGTCAGTGCTTAGATCAGGTTAAAGTGCTGGATTATGCCGCGCGCTTACCCTCATGGTCGTGCTGTTCCGGACTGGAATGACTTTGTCCAGCTTGACAAACAGTCCGTGGTTCTCTTCGCAGGTAAAGTATCGCTTTCCACGGACTATGCCGTCGTGCTTGCCCACTAAGGAATCGTTGGGGAAAGGACAAGTGTGCATGGGATCAGCAACTGCTATGCAGCGAGGACACTGACACTTTGCTGAGGAATAGCCAGCAGCGCGCCAGCAAAAACTTACATGGCCGGTCAAGCTTGATGCCGCACCAGAGTCCGGCCTCAGGCGCAGGATCAAAGATTCCCAGATACTTGAGCATGCCTGATGAATGGGGTGCATGCCAAAGGATTAGTGTCAAAGGGTACGTGACAAAGGATGAACACCGAGGTGTGGAGCTGTAGCGTCAAGTCATAGTTGGCTCCGCTGATCCGCCGATTGACTGTTGAATTGGCCAGTGTCCGCTGGGCGTTCAGCCCCCCTCTTATAATGGCAGAGATACAAGTTGCCCCCGGCTTACCAAGACATTTTTCGTCATTGATCATGACACAGACTCGGTCCCCGCACTTGATATCGATCTTTTGTTGAGCCGCGTGAATCATAGAGTGCTCGAGCTCTTCCTCTCGATCGGCGTGGGTTGGTCGAACGATCGGAGCCAGTTTGTGCGGCAGAGCCGGAAGTGGCTGGCCGCCTGGCCCCTGCTTCTGCAAAGACTCCCTGCTACCCGGCACTTGGTCTGAGGGCGGTGTTGGGATACGGTTGTAGGTCTCCAATGGGGCGTGGGATGTCATCGGCTTGTTTGCGCGACCCTTGCGGACATATCCAGAGGGCAGAGGATGGGAGGAGGATGGCGCAGTCTTGGGGCGAGCCGGAGGCACTGCAACAGGAGCGGCCAAGACAGATGAGCAACGAAACACGCCAAGATCGACTGCAAAGGGTGCAAACGCACTGCAATCTACTCACGATGAGCTGATGAATCCGGTCCACTGCCCCACCACCATCTGTTTCCGCTGTCGGGATGGTTTCCAGTCGGGGGCGGAGGATTCAGCGCAAAGTAATCGACCGATCGTGGGGGCAGATTGCCGATGATGCCGATCGGGGGTTTGCGGGCCGATGTGCTATACGGCGTCCGGGGCAAATACGGGAAGTACTTTGCCTGAATGCGGAAATTGTACGGCACGATGCGCAAACAGGGGGTGTCAGCGAGGCGCACGAACAGGCATTTGCGGAATCGCGTGGACCAGACTGGCAAGCCGTTGGAGAGTTTCTGCAGCGACGACACTTACCTCGATGAGCGGATCGGCGAGTGAGTTGCGCTGAAATTTGAGTCGTCGGATTTCTCGCCGTAGCTTTGCAACCAGGATTTGATATGCCTGAGCGCAATGTCGACAAGTCAGCTCGCATTCCACCGCATTCCACCGCATTCCACCGCATCGGCCACCACTGCGATCGCCAGCTGAATGCGGCACTACCTTCTTTTGCCGATCAAGCAGTATGCGCATGTTCTTGTCCAGAATATCCTTGCCTGTCCTTTCGGTTTCATGAATATGCTGTCGATCGGCGCCGGTTCCAAAGACGGGGGGTCAGAATCAGTAGTTCGCAGGTTCATTGCGTACGATGACGCCCTTACCTCGACAAGTTGATGCTCCCGCTCCTTCGAATCGTCAAGCGCCACGTCTCGACCGCCAATCTCGGATTTGAGCACACTGATTTCCCGCCGCAAGCTTGACACAAGGCCAACATAGTCGACATCGCCCTTGTTCTTCTTATTTCTGGAATCGGCGGCCTGGGGATTGGTGTTTGAGCACAGCATGAGAGGTTGGTCTGTCAGGAACCGCTGGGGCAGCATGTTCGCGGACGAACATACCTCGTAAGAGTTTGATGCAGAGAACATCGGTGGATCCGCTTGCTTTATCGATTGAGATGAGCGTGTGACCGCATCGCCGTGCGACAGACTCTCACGTTGTGATGGCACGCCTTTGTAAGATCCCTTCTCGCTTGGTCTGTCCTCGGCACCGGTGGCGGCTGATTCGGTGTGCTCGCTGCTGTGGGTGACTTTCGCGACACTGGCCGATGCAGAGAGACGATTTCGACTGCTACGCACGGAGCTCGGTTTGGACTTTGGAGGCGTCGGGGCTTTTTGTTCGAGAGGCCGCACTTGCTCCGCCTCTGGCGCCGGTGCTCGAGATGTCTCTTGTTCTGGCTCGAGTGCGTATTCATCGGCATATCCTCCGACCTGACCCGAGGCTTCTGGCTCGGCCGTGGGAACATGTGAGGCAGTGGGTGCTGCTTCTTCGGTGGCATAGACTTGGGCTGTGGCCGGCTCGTGATCCGAGGTGTCAGGCGGGAGATCAAAGTCGCTGAAGCCGGCAGAGTAGCTGCTCTCATCCTTCTCCGTGGCCTCTGGATGGACGTTGGTGGTTTCATCGGTGTACTGGTTGGCAGCCTCTGGGACACCGGCTTCTTCTTCCATTGGAGGAACGGTGAGTGGCTCGGCGCCTCGATCGGCAACAGGGTAATCATCAAAGTCGTCAAAGTTGGTCGCATAGTCCTCCTTTCCTTCCTCGGCCGCCGACTCGTCTCCCTTCTGGGCGACCAAATCCGGCTGCGCGCTGGGAGGCAAGCTCTCTATGGAAGCGTTGGCGAGCTGAGCGACCTCGGCTGGTGGCGCCTCAAACTCTTCTTCTTGTCCATAGAGGGCATCGGTTGCAGCGCTTTCCTCACGGTCTTGATCGGCGATAGCCTCCGTTGCGAGCTCTTTCTGAGCAGAGTCGATGATCTGAATGGCCATTTCGCTTGCAAGCTCTGAGTAATCTGCTACGGATCGGGCGTCGGATGCTGTAGATCATGCCAAACGCACATGTCAGTACCCTGATCTACACGCCAGCATCCACAAGCATCAACTGGTCCATCCAAATCTATCAACCCAACCCGCCCACCGATTCCATCTATGAAACCCATCCACCGTCCCCACCAAGCCACACGAGTTTTCAAATCCAGGGCAACGTCCGCAAACAAATACAACGACTATTTTCTCGGCATGACGACTATCAAAAGACACTCTGCGATGAATTGCGTTGTGGTGATATGATTCCATACTGTCTTGGGGCGTCGGCTCAGTGACATCCGGATGAACGACTTTGGTGCGCTCGTCATCGACCTCGACTTTGTCAAGCTCATTAACCTCTTCTGCATATTCTCCATATCCATCCGACTCATCCAGTTGCGCGCTTTCTTGAGTCGCGTGGCTCTCTTGTGCTAATTCCGGGGCGATTTCCTGCTCCAGTTCGTTGAGATAGTCATATGCAGCTGTATCTTGCTGCGTATGTGCCCCCTCGTCACGAGCCACCTCAGCCTCTGTTGCAGCTGCGTCTTCGTGGACATTCTCGTTGCTCTGAAGGATGTCATCAAACTCCTCCAGCCCATATTCCTGCGCAGTCTGCCCAGTCTGCAAGTTGTCTTCGACGGTGGGGTACGCTGGCTGTTCTGCATCCAATGGCTGCAGATCTTGCGCCTGGGGCTCCTCGGCAAGTTCATGAGGCTTCTCGGAGTGTTCTGCATAATCGTGGATGCTGTGTACTGCATGTCCTTCATGTTCTTGGAGTCCGTCCACTACACCGGCAAGCTCCTCAACTTCATGTGCAGCACCACCGATAGCGGCGGTGTCACTGTCGATCCCCATCGCCTCCAGGTCGAACTCATCCAAAGCTGAGTTTTCTTGTCCAGTCCGGGGCTGTGTCGCCTCGGACTCTGCCTGATTGGCTATCGGCTCACTCGAAACAAAGTGCTCCTCAAGATCGCTTGAACTTGGCTTTTGATCCACGCTTGTTGGCTCCCGATCTTCTTTGGTGGTCGGTGCCACTGAGCTGTCAGCTTGAGTTTCGGCTGCAGCGTCAGCCAGATTCGCCTCTGCAAACTCTTCGTCGCCATACTGGTCGTTTTCAGCCCCTCTCTGTTCACGATCGACATTGTCCTCTCCAGATACCAGCTCTGAAGTCGACTGAGTTTGCTGTGCCTCAACGTCCGCGATCAGTGCGTCGAGTTCGTCTTGGCTTGTATGCTCCTCCTTCACTTCAGACCGCGGCTCGAGAGACAGGGCTTCGTCACGGGTATTACCTGCTGTGTCTTTTTCCGTCGGTACTACTTGTCATTCGGGTATAGAGATGGAGATGCAGATGCAAAGCCGTGGTGGTGAGGATCTGCCAAGGATTTGGCTCTCATATCCAGCCCTCTGCACGAGGCAAATGCGTCCGCTCCGAGGCGGGGTGAAAAGTCCATAGACAAGGTCATCCATGCCGCATACCTGCAAGCTCTGGCTCCTTGCTTAGCGGTGCATCAGTAAAAACACTCCTGGATTGGGCGTAGACCTCCTCAATAGGCGGTATTGATGAGATCTGCAGAAGTGCAATTATTGCAAATGTTGAGCACGACAGATCCGAGACATCGTCACTAAATCGCCGCGAAGAGCGATTTCCATTGTGAAGTGGATGGGAGCCATAACTGACCTTGACAGCTTTGCCTTGGCTCTCGTAGTAGTCAATCACCGGCATGCTTTGGCTCTCAAAGGTGGCAAATCGCTTTCGAATCACATCGATGTTGTCGTCGTCCCGCCCGCTGGTCTTTCCACGCTCCAGCAGGCGCTGTTCGAGTATGTCCAAGGTGCAGTGGTAGAACAAAGCCTTCCTGCAGGGACCGATCTATGCGGGCACATTCGGTGTTAGTTTGAGTGCATGACATTGCCATGTTGCACCCAGTCTAAAGGAATCCGCGCACCCATCATATCGATAACAGCAGTGACGAATCAATCTTCGGAATCGAAAATGTCGGATGATCCCCCTCGTCAACGAGGCAACGGCTGAAAATCCATCTCCAAAACAATCGACCTCGGCTCGCTGTCTCGCGCTCAGTGACGTGCTCATACCGTCCGTTCAAACTCGTGGGCCTGGTCCAGCGCACGAGGGAATCCGTCTTGCAGTGACAATGTGAGAAATTTGACATGAGCAATGGATCGACACAGCACAAGTGGGAGAGCAATGGGGCGACCTGGCACGACATAGTGGCCCCATACGCTTACCGATCAGGAATCCCGAGGCATCGCGGTGAGACTCCATGGCTTTTCTCAGAAGCCCGATCGTGATTTCCTGACCAGCGGATGGATGATTAGTCAACAAAATCCACCAAAAATGGCGATGTGAGCACACAACAGCCAACCTGCCTGCCGCCAGACTCACCATGGGCACAAGCTTGCCCTCTTTCATTAACGCAGAGCACATCTCGCCAACTTCAGATCCGGTGTTGACCTCGTTGCGGAGCAAATCGCCGGCGCTGAGATGCACAAGGTTGAATTCTTGGGCCAGTCGAGTACATTGTGTGCCCTTGCCTGATCCAGGCCCCCCTGTTGCAGCACACAATTTAATGCATTTTATGAACGTTAGTTGAAGGAAAGTAGACCACAAGCTCAACAGCTGTTGCGTTCTGGTGTGATTCAAACAGCCATTGGCATCCCCGAGCGCAAGTGCTGCTCGTACCCAAAACAAAGACGACATTCGGATGATTGAGAGGACCGTCTGAGAAGTGGAAGCAGGGCAGGTTAGCATGTGCCTTCCGATCATAAAAGTTATATCAACGGAATCGAGAGTGATTCTCGACTTACTGAGGGCGATAATCTCATTGGGACGTGAGCTGTGGGCATGGTGACTTTCGTGCTTCGTTTCTTGCATGGGCTCGGCTTGAGATTCTGACGCTGGCTCTTGAGCTTGGTCTTCAGTCGGCCCGATGGCTGCTAAACTGACACCCACGCTCTTTGGAAGCGGCACACTTCGTGCTCGCTCGAATACTTGTGACTCTCGGAGTTCCAATGGTGGCTCGGCGGTCGATTCGACAGGGGCGGCAGATTCTTCAGGCTGGGCATAAGGAAAAGTATCAAGCTCGCGAGCTTTGGAGTCTGAGGCAGTGCTTTGATCCAGACTTGCACGGCTCGGTCTCATAGACATCAGGCTGGCGCCAGTGCTGTAAGGCAACGGCACTTCTGCAGCACGGTCCAGTGAAAGAGAGCCGCGGGAACCGGTGCCCTCTTTTTCGGGTGCTGGCGCATCTGCTGCTGCTTCATAGGCCTCATTCTCGTATCCGTCGGCTTTTGGAGCTGCATCTTCGCCACCGGAAGCGTCTTCGAACTTGGCCTCATCCTCGTACTGCGCCGTTGTGTCAGTCGCGGATTGCTCCAGCTCGGCCGCTGCGTTGGTGACATCTGTGTCAATAGGTTCAGGTTCGACATTAGTATCGGTCTCTGCATTGAGCTCTCTCAGGCTGATGCTCTGACTTGTGGGTTGAGGTGCATGATCTGCTGCGTCCAGGACCCGGGACTCTCGATCAGCCTGAAGCTCTAGTGCCTCGGCTGTGGCCTCGTCGGTCTGATGCTGCTGTAGCTGAGGCTCAATTGCAGTCTCTTCGTTTTGGCCCTCTGCATCGATCTCGGCCTGAGGAGAAACGCCCTCCGCCGCAGGCACTTCCATGGCCTCGTCTGGAGCCCGAGTGTCGGTGGCTCCAGCTCCCTCCTCATATGATGAATCGAGCGCGTTGAGGCTGTTGCCTCTGCTTTGAGGCAGGGGAATCTCGGATGCATGATTCAGCCCTACAGAGGATACCGAAACTCGTGCTGCCTCGGCTTCGACGCCCGCTGTCTCTGGGGCGGCCTCGGCTTCGGCTTCGACTTTGGCAGGAAGGTCGGAACCGGCCGACTCAAAATCGTCAATTTGGTCTGCTGAGTAGCTGGCATAGGCTTCAGTGGGCGCCGCCTCGACGAGTGCCCCTTCACCGTGCGCATCACCCGCGGAGATAACAGGCTGGGAGCCTGAATGCTCGAGCTGGTTGAAACTGCTGGCTCGGCTCTCGGGCAAGGGCTGCTGACGTGCCTCCTCGAGTGTCAGCGAGCTTTCCGCACGCCGGTGCTCCTGGTGAGATTGTGACTGCTGGGGCGGAGGTTGCTGACCCACCGGCAGTGCCTCTTCCGGCTCTGCTGGCTTCTGGTCATTGCCCTGGGACCCTTCGTAATTCTCGTTATTGCCCAGATCATTATCGGTTGGTGGCGCCACATCCTGCTGAGGCACTTCATCCTCTTGGGTCGCTCTAGATGCTGCTGCTGTCTCGCTGGCAGGCTCAGCGTCCGGAGCTGCTGACTGAGCCTCCCCATCATCGACATTGCTGCTGGGCTCATGCTCTGCAGACTGCTCAGTCTGGGTAGATTCCAGATAGCTGCTGCCCGGGCCTATCATGTCAGCCCCGGCTGGTGCCTCGTTATCATGGCTGGCGGACTCGTTAATGAGTCCACCAAGCGAGTTGAGGCTATCACCACGACTGGCGGGAAGAGGGATCTCTGCGGCTGCGCCGAGGACCTGCGAGTCTCTCGTTGTCAAGTCCGCCGCGACGGCGGTATCTGCAGCCCGCTCGAGCTGCTCCGGCTGTAGAGCCGGTTCTATAGTGTCTGTACCTTGTGGTATCTCTTGCGTGGTTTCTTGGTCGACTGCGTCCGCTGCTTGTGCTTCAGTACCCACAAACTCATTGCCGGGTTCCGTCTCTGGAGGGGGAGCGTCTCCTTGCTCTGCAGGTATGGCATCGTCGGTAGATACTGCAGCCTCGCCAGGTGCTGATTCCGTGGCGCCTTCATCCAGGTGCTCTGCAGCGACTTCTGGTGATGGCTGAGTCGGTATATCTGGACAAGAACAGGGCATCGAGTAAGTACAGTGGCTCGGTCATGTGTGTTAGTCTATGGACACATGCATTCGAAACGGTGCTGACGATACTCCACGGCCGACTGCCACACCCCAGGATCCCGCTGTTTCCAAGTGGGACATGCTATCCGGGCTGATGATCATCTCGGTGCATCAGCAGCAGAAAGTGTCCTACACGCAGTCATCAATTCGCCATCGCGGCTGTCCACGTTTGTCCTGGGTTCCTGCACCTGGCCGCCATCCATGGCGGCGTCATATGCTTGACTCTTATCCGCAATAGAAACCTCGCTCTCAAACTCGTCGTCGTAGCTGTAGGCCTGCCCATCCACGTTCTTGGTCGTCTGCGACTCCTCTCGACTCCTTGTCTCCGATGGCCGATGCTCTTCTACAGGGACGCCATCGCCCTGGCTGCCAGAGCCCATGATAGGCTCGGGTGATTTGTACTCCTCTGACTGCTGTAACTCCTGCTGTTGCTCTTGTTGTTCCTGCTGTCCTTCCTGCTGTTGTACTTGTTCCTGCTGCTGTTCTTGTCGCTGATCCTCCATGTTTCCATTGGCTGACTCTGCCATTTGCCCCAGGTCATCTTGAGAGTATCCAACAGTACCGCCGCTTTGTGGTGCGGCTGAGACATGAGACTCTTCTGTTGCTGGGGATTGGCTAATATGACTCTCGGAGGCTATTCGAGATCCCGTCTGGTGTCGTTGCTGTTGTGTCTCATGCTCGGCTTGATTTGATTCAACTGCTCTATATGTGTCGCTTGTATTCGCATCGGCAGTGGCGTCATCCGCCTCGCCAGCGACGCTATCTGGGCTATATGTATTTGGCGGATCGACTGAAGACGCTGGTTCGTCGACCTCCGCAGAGACCATACCTTCGGTGGCGGCAACGACATCAGGAGGAGGGGATGGAACCTCACTATCGGGAGGCGCGGACGGGTGCACCTCGGCCGACTCGGGCTCAATGGTTGGTGCTTGCTCCTGCGGGTCCATGTCTGCGCAACAGCTACAGGTGGTCCCAGGATCGAGGCTGTGGTTGGCTTGGTCGTCTCACACGCTGAGGCGAAGGCTGCGCTGGTTGAGACTGTGATGAACATGGTGCACCAGATGCCAGTCGTGCCCACAAATCCAAGCGAAACCATTGCCAGGATACAAATATATGAGTCAGCCATATCCTCATATGAACAGCTCCTCTCCCCGTCAGCGCGAAAGAGAGTTGAGTGAGAAGCGCCGAGCATCCGACACTGAGTCCAAGGTCAAAAATCATCCGACCAATCCAACCGAGGAATAGAGAGACAGCTGCAACACCTGGCTGCGGCGGGAAATCCGCTGTGCAGGCCCAGAGGACGCTGAGCTGTCCGCCAGGTGCCAACGACTGGCGAGGGGTCGGCAGGTTGCGGCATTTGGAAGCTGTTTCTCACGGACGAGCCCGGTCCGGTCCGGTTCGCAGTGCCAGAACGAGCTGACTGATAGCGCTCGGAGGGGATAATGAGGGTCGGAAGTATCCACTCACCAAAGGTGTATCTAGAGGACGTCGTATGGGCTTGCCGATGTTGCTCGTCTGAATACCGTCGCAGTGCAAACGGTCAGACTGGGGGCAAAAAAAAAGTAAGCGAAAGCGATGATGGCTCTGAACAAGGCGGCTCTGATTCCGCACTAAAGGGTGGGATGGGAGGGAGAAAGCGGGGGCGGGCGGAGGATGGAAGCCATCGGCCGGTTGTTTTAGACTGTCGAGATTTCTGAGACTCTGTGTTTAGCCCACAATCGCCTCGATGGACAGAATGAGGGTCGATGGGATGCCTTCCAATCATATTGTCCCTGCAGTATTCCCCGTGCAAGCGGCGGACAGAGACACTGCCTGCGTCTTGCGTCGGCCAGACTCAGGAGCATCGCAGTTGCCATCTGAATGACCGCAGCATGCGATGACATAGGCAGCGGGGGCAGGCAAGCCATTCTCAGCGATGGCCAGAGGCAATGGACATCATCACCAGGTCGTTTGATTCGGATCATACAGTGCTGAATGGCCAAGCTGAGACAACCCGGCCGCCGACAACAAGCGGCTGAATGGCCAGTGCGAGGATGTGATCAAAAGAATGCTCCGGGAGATGCTTCTGCTCAGAAACAACCCAAAAATCAACGTCAGGTCGACTGCTTTGTCCCAGTCTCATTCCAGAAAGCCTGTTTCTCCCGACTGACTCGGTTTGCAGAGGGAGGCGCTGCAGGCCTCGCAACTGAACTGGGGTCAAGAGCGATGCTGCCCATGGTTGCTGCAACGCCCAAGCAACGAGAGCATCTATCACAGCCAAGGGGACATCGGCGCACATGGGCATCTGGCGAGACGCCAGCCAGCAGCAAGCAGACAGGCAAACGGATGGGCAAAGGGATGAAGCCAGTCGGCTGGCGACGGATGAGGGACGCGAGAGTTCTGCTGATATATAGTTTTATGTGCGTCGTTTTGGTGCTGCCCAGTCGTACCCTGAAATATGCGGGAGTGAGGGTGCCAGGGGCCAAGCCCACAGGAATGTTAGGTCGCAAAAGGTCCTACATGGAGGAAGAGGAGGAGGGAAGGGGAGGGAGGGAGGGATTACGCTCTTCCCTCGAAAAATCTGTCCAAAAAGGCGTTGCTCTTTGTCGCTTCGGGTTCCTGGAAGTAGCGCATGACGTGCGACGACTGCTTCCACATGTTGAGGGTTTCTTCGTACTCGATGCGGCCCTTGAACAGCAGGACGTCGATGACACTCTTGTCGGCAATGTGGCGGTTCTTGACAAACTCCTGGCGGATGCGCTCGCGGACCTGCGACGTGGGGATATCGAGGCGATAGGTCTTGACGACAACAGGGGCCTGGATCCAAGTTCGGCACAGATCGATGCAGAGTGCGATGGGGGCAGCGGTGGCAGGCGTGACAAGTGTGGGTCGACAGTCCGGCCAAGAGCCCAGCAGCGATCGAATCGGCACGCGAGCCAACGGGAGATCAAGGCGTTCGGGTTCCGGCATTTCAGCCATTCGCAGGAGAGGTTTCGGTTGCCCAAATCCAAGCGTCCAGGGTCAAGATCCGGAGAGTCGCAGTTCGTCCGGTTCGCAACATAAGCGTTTGAGCGCACCAACAACGACCGGCAACGGCATTAGACAGCGTGTACGAGTCCCCAAAAGCAACGAGAGCCAGCCAGCCAGCCAGCCGAGCGAGGCCGCCACGTCACGGTGACAATCCAGGTTGAGTTTGCATCGCCCATGCAGGGAGTTTAGTTGGTTGGTTGGCGGTGTCGGCCGGCATCCCAGTTTATCCAGGTGGCCGCATCAGGAATACATTATGCCGGTATCCACGAAATCCGCAAGCAACCCGGTAGTCAGTTTCGGGGTTTAAAAGAATCGTAATGCGGCGCGTTTTTGTGTTGTTGGTATTGTTGTTATTTCCATGAAGCCAGCGTTGATTGAATCCGGCGTCGGGGATGGAGCGAAATCGCAAAAAAGGGGGGGGGAGTGAATGCACAACGAATCTGTCAGCGCAGGGAAGACCTATCGATCATGTCACATCCAGAGATCGATGGAATCTCTCTCTTTTGCACGTCCCTCGAAATGCCCCGGTGATCTACGTGCGTGGCAGACAAGCATCGTGCCAGCAGCCCGAGCAGGAGCAGGCCTTACCGCACGCAGCCAGTCTCGGTAGAGCGAAATGGTTCTCTTTCGGGCCTGGACCAGGGAGGCCGAGGACGAGGTCACGACTGAGGGGACGTTGGGCATCTTGACTGGGAGGGACGACGGAGATGTGCGGTGAGCCGAGCGCGCAGGTTCAGCCGGTCAGTCGGTTGGTCGGTGGTTGATGGTCGACGGTCGATGGTCTCGCCAGCTGGATCAGTGCCAGGCGGCCAGCCAAAGATGCGAAAAGGCGAAAAGCCAGCAACGCGGCGGGCCGGTGGAATGAAAAGTTCATATGCCCACAAGCGGTGCATGCGCAGCACCGACAGGCGACACTGCCACAGACGCGCTTGGGGCGGTGCAGCCACAGATCTGATCTGCCGCATCTTGGCAGCCAGCCCAACACAACACCCGCACCGCCCGGCGCCGTCACGTAGCCGGCACGGAAATTGACATATGCGTGCGCATAGTTTTGTCGCTATTGCTTCTTTGGTCTGACAGCGGTGGAAGAAGGGCGGGGGGTGTGGAGGGGAGGGAATTGCCGGGCTTTTGCATACACATTCCATGCACATAGACGCGCCCAGAGCGGGTGCCGCTTCGAGTCAACAGAGGTCAACAGAGGTCAACAGAGGTCAAGGAGTGGGAGAGAAAGAGAGAGGGAGAGAGATGGGGGCGGACGAGTGGACGAGTGGGAGGGGCCAGGACGGGCACCGTGGCGGGAGCGCAGAAGGACAGGACGATCTGTAGTTTCGAATCGCATCGGGCCGAGCGGGTGTATCTCGAATCGCATCGGGCCATGTCGTGTCCGGCGGCGTTCGACCGAGCCGTATCGTATCGGGTCCTTCCGCGTCGTATCGTGTCGTAATACTCCATGCTGCAAGTCCCTCATGAAAGGCCGTGGCTCTATTTGTCTTGGACAGGGAAGCCCTCGTTGATGCCAAACAGCCGGACTTTGTACATTTGCGGCAGTTTCGCAATTAATACGACCATCAGCGACGTCAGGTTGATCATGAAGGTCGGAAAGTCGTAATGTGTATAGTGGGTACTTAGCAGAAACCTGTGTGGCCGATGGCAGCAGGAAAACAACCCATGCCGAGGAGAGACACGGAGGAAGGGATCCAAGAGTTAGACCGAGGAAGGGCCAAGCCCGGGATGCGCCGGCTCCAGCACGACCAACACGCTGTCGGAAAATCCAGAGCGGAGTGGAATGAAGGTTCCCGGTGCCCCTCCTATCTTTCCTCCTTTCCTTCCCTCCTTATGGGGAGCAGCCACAGATACATACAGCACGATCGGCACCGCTGTCAGGTACTTTTTTGTCGGGGTGAACTGGATGCCGCTGTCCATTTGTTCCCAGAGCGTCAGATTGTTGTACTCGTCCTCGTTGATGGCGAATGGCATTCCAATGATCCCGTGAAACAAAAAATATGAGGCCTAGACGATTCAAGGTCGCTGTGTAAGTTTTGCTGGTTGAGCAGCCGGTGTGGTTCTCAACATTGACGAGATGGTGTTGAGAAATGGGAGGAAGGTGGGACAGGGGCCGCGATATCGCTCTCTCTCTCTCCGATTTTTTTGCAGCGGCACTTTGATCCGCTTGTCTGAAAGCGATAATGCAGAGGAAGGGCGGGGGAGGGAAGGTTACCGTATTATAGATCAGATTCGTCAGGGTCCATGCGGCTTCGGCAGATATTCCCGGGATCGTCGCCAGTCCTATTCGCAGACTGACGATGATGACGACGCCGGTGACCCAGGATCCTGGACAAGCGCAACGAGGGACAGGGAGCGCGATACCCAACGGGATTAGCAACAACGCCAGAAGGAGAGGAAAGAGGGGAGGGAAGACCAGGCATCATCGAGAACTGGCGTGGCGTCGTCCCAACCATCCCGTTCGAATCGACCGCATCTTGTGGCTCCATAGCAGCTGCAAGCTTCACCACGAGCAGCTTCGGATGCGCCTGTCTGGCTCCGGCTTCAAAAGGCGATGGAATGGCAACACACAACCAGCAAGCGAGCCAGCCAGCCAGCCAGCCGGTCAGCGACTGTGACCCACCTCGCTGGTTCATCCATCCCGATGTGTGCTGGAGAGTCTTCGGAGGTATTTCCATGGACATGATAATGTTGTTGATGATGATGATGATGATGATAATTCACGGATCAAAGATCGTGGCGGAGCGATATCAAAGCCACGGGAACGCAGTGAGGAGCACGGTCGGAAGAGGTGAAGGGAAGAAATGGCAACAACAAGAGCCGATAAATAGATGTAGAGATGGAACGCTACCGAGTGGGCTTCAAAGAAGAATCCAAAAAAAAAAGTGGGGGGCTGGAAAGGAGAGAAGAGACTGTATATATCGACGAATGCGGGCCCGACGTTGACGTGCACACCGACCAAGAAGCGAACGGAGTCGGGGAGAGGGGTGCGACGAGCGCCCAAGGTGTGGAGGAGGGAGAGCGAGTTTTGCAGGTGCCTATTTCAGGAGATTGCAGGGAGGGTCAGAGCGAGGAAGAGAGCAGCGACGGAGGGATGGGTGAGGGGAACGGCTGTGTTGCGTCGATGCCAGTTAGGACTGGGTCGCTGCGAGAAGGGAGGCTGCGGAGTGTCCGATGTCAATCGGGGGAGGGAAGAAATCGGCAGGGAAGCGACAGCAGGAGACAGCGCAAGGGAGGGCAGAAATCGGAGCCGGGCGGATCTGACTGCGAGCGAGACCAGGCTGGGCAGACGTGGGGGGGGGGAAAGGGGATTTGGAATGCTGGCGAGAGCCTGGCGGGAAGGCGATGGGGATGCGATGGGTGGGTTTGAGCTGGAGCAGACGGCGCTGGAGGTGGACGGCCCTTGCTGTCCCCAAGCAGCCAACCAAAAGGGGCCGCTGGGCCGAGAGGAGAGGACGGCGAGAGCGGTGCCGAGACCAATCCTGTGCGGACACAATGCGCTGTCGGCGAGAACACGACGGGCACCGCGTTCTCGGCGTGGCTCTCGTTGGGGCGGCCTGTGTCAGGGGCGCGTCACAGGTGCACCGTCGCCTCGGCGAGAGCACAAGACCGAGATCAAGCGGAATGCGCTGTATGCAGCATGCTGAGACGATGGCGATGGGGAGCATCGACTGATTCAGACGCATGGGTCATACCGTACCACGCACTCAGTCGGGGGGGGGCGACCAGGCGGGCTAAATCGCCTCCGTCCCACGGGGTCAGTCCAAAACTCCGGCCGAATCCACCACAACAGCCGATCGAATCCTGTTTCAAGATGGGCGCGCTGTATTTGATCTAGGGAAGCATTGACCTGAGAACAAAGGGACCGGCTAGTCTCCGAGGAGGGGGGGAGCTCATCCGTGGCTGCCTAGGACAGCTGGAAGCAGCAAGGGAGGGGAGGGACGGACGGCAAAAGACATGTGCAAGAAGAATCAAGTGGCAAGATATCGTAGGCAAGAGGTCGTTCATAGATTGACACATAAAGAGGTTCTGTCAAAGAGAGAGGGAAGGGGCCAAAGGGGACTGGTGAGTTAAAGATGGGGGGGGAATGGCGAGAACAGCAGCGGTTCGGGATCGAGCGCAACGCACGCACATGGGCACAGACCAGAACCGAGCGACGAGCACGGACTGTATTGACTGGCTTTGCAACCACGATCCCGAGGTCGCCGTAAGACAGCAATAAGGCGAAAGAGTGGGAAAGAGGGACGGGGGCAAGGCAAGTGCGGTAAAAAACCAAGAAGAGGTATGACGTCATTGATACTTGGACAGCGAGGAAAAGGCGATGGTCAAAGAAGAGACCCGACCAGCCGGCTCCACGATGAAGCAGAGGAAGCAGCCGGCCGATAGGGCGATGGGGGAGGACGGGCGGAGGGAGCAGCTTGACGCACAGACGTGGCCACTATTTCTTCTTCATCAAGGCGTTTCGCTTTTGAATGTACTCGGGTCCAGCAATCTCGCCGGCCATCAGCTTGGCGTCAAGCTCAGCCAGGGCAGCGAGCCTGCTTCGTTGGCGAATGTACTCTGCGCCGTTGATTTTCTCCTCGACCAGCAGCTCGTCAAGCTCCTCGAGGCTGTTGGCGACAGGAACCGTCGATGCCGTGACGTGCGACAGCGATGGCGAGGCAGGGTTGGACTGAGACTGGGACTGAGACTGGTTTGGTTGCGGGTTCGAGTCGCCTCGGGAGTGGGTGCTGTTGATGGTGTTGCTCTTGGAGCCTCGGCGGCCGCGTTGGGGCTCGCCACCAAGGGCATTGGGATCCGAGCCCGACACATCCTGGCTGTTGCGGAAGTTGCCATCGCTGGCAGGCACGGGCGAGGTGATCGAAACGTCGTCGGTGTAGCCCTTGATGGTGTTAGGATCAGCACCCTGGGACGGATTCATGACCATGGGGATCTGCGAGGCGCCGCTTTGGTAGCTCACTTCCGATGTTGGGTAGCCCGACGAGAGCACAAGCTGTTCGGGGCCGAGGCAGTTCAGGCTGTGGAGGAGGCAGGATATCCCGTTTGGTCAGTGAGTCGGCCAGCCTCTCCACCTGTCTCTTGCTCAATAGGCATGCCCTAGCTATTTGGCCATTCCGCCAAACAAACTGCTGCTGAGCTGCATGAACACGAGTGAACCAAACAAATGCGCCCCATTGTGCGAGCGGCGACAGGACCTCCAGCGCCAGAGAGGCTGTACTCACGGAAAAACTCCAGACTGTCCAATCGACATATTGGTTCCCTTGGCCCAGCCGTCACCAAAGTTGTGACTATAAATGGCATGCGAGAGGGTCGGGGAAAAGAATTGCGGTAGGATTGAGCGGGCGAGTTGTGTGGGCATTCGATTTGATTTGATTTGATTTGATTTGATTTGATTTGATTTGATTCGAATCGACGGAGAGAGCGTGCATGGGCGAGTCAAGATATAAAGTATCAGCATCGATGCACAACGGGCCAATGAACCCCCAAGGCGTGGCCTGGTACGCACATCGGTACCGAGAGACGCTGTGTCCGTGGGCACACTCTGCAATGACTTACGCAACAACGACGGTGTTTCCGACGATCATCGTGAGCTCGTCAGGCAGCTGCGGGTTGTAGGGCTTGACAACGGTGTACCGAGGGAGGTTTCCAA
The DNA here is from genome assembly GCF_025602895.1 of Polychytrium aggregatum. Taxonomy (NCBI): domain Eukaryota; kingdom Fungi; phylum Chytridiomycota; class Chytridiomycetes; order Polychytriales; genus Polychytrium; species Polychytrium aggregatum. Next base: position 99,680 of record NW_026516337.1, read on the forward strand.
AATCCACATGGCCAGTCGAAGTCGAGATCACGGACGGCGGGGGCATCGAGGGTGGCGCATTGGCGATCTGCACATGCTGCATCGACAGAGCCAGGTCGTCTTGGTAGTTTTGCACAAAGGGCTGTTGTGGCTGCGGCTGTTGCTGCTGCTGAGGGAGCTTTTGTTGGAGCTGGGCATAGGCAAGTGCCGTGCTTTGGGCAGTAGCGATTCGGCTCGACGTACGGTTCTGGACGCTGCCGTCAAATCCAGAGAGGATGCAGAGAGGGAAGAAGCCCTGGCGCCCCGAGCCCAGATGTGTGCCCAAGGCCCAGTGATCTTCGAACGGTTGTCTGGAATACCGAGAGGGAAGGACGTTGGTGAGCGTGCATTCATCCAGCCATGACACTCGGAGCACTGAGAGACGCTCCTGCAGCAGACGTAAAGCAGAGTGACAAGCGGCGCGCGGATATGGCCGGTCTGGCACAAGTTCCCATCGAGCCGAGGCATCCATCCCGCGCTTCGTCGTCACTCACTCGATCGTCACAAAGTCTCCGGGGGCGAGAGGAAGCTCATCGACTTCGATCGGCTGGTAGACTCGGATGACCTCCCAGTCCATCGTCTGGCCATTGGCGCCTCTGTCCTTGTCAGCCACAGAGATGGATCGGATAGACGGTGCTTGTTGCGCCGCGCCGGTGACATAGCCAGCGCCAGTGGCTCCGCCATAGCCCTGATAGGGAGACAGCGCCGGCGAGGACTGATACGCCGTCCTGTAAGCAGGACCGGGGGAGGAAACGCCAGGCAGTGATGACACGGTGTTTCGCTGGACGTCGACGCTGGATCGAGGAGCGCGCTGGGAGTCCATGCTGGCACGAGGGACGCCGGGCACAGTCGATGCCGAGCCCGGGGTGACGATGCTTCGGATGTTGCTGGCGTCGATGCTTGCCGTCCGCGTTGAGCCAACCTGGGCCACCAGGATCCGCACAGGAATGGCGACCGAAAACTTGGAGCCAACCGAGATCTGGACATGATGCTGGATGACCAGACCGTTGGCCTCGGGGGAACTAAAGTCGTGGTGCAGGGTCTCGCCAACGTTGAGGAAGACGGTGAACAAGACGGGGCCCAGGAAGTTCTCGGTGTGAGGCCGGATGGCTTTTCGCGATTCGGCATCGATTTCCTGGGCCTTGATGGGGCGAGAAGTAATCTTCTTTTCGGTGACCTTAAACTTGCTGTCGGTTCGGTTTCTGCATCCGATAGCAGAGACACCAGGAAAGTGGCAGAGCGATATCCGCGGGGCGATCATCCAAAGTCAGACGATATGACCAACAAGAGCACATACATTCCAGCGCTGTCTGAAGGAAGTGGGACACAAGCGATACTGGGCCGCGACAACCACCAGACACATCGATTTCGGGTCCATGCCGCCAGACGGCCCTCGCCCGAGAGAGGAAAAATAGATCCAGCGAACGACCCGATGCGCACGCGGATACGGCTGGGGACACATTGACTCACCCCTGCGAGTAGGTTTCAATGAACGCGAGCTCGGCATTCATGATGTTGATGTTGAGGCCAGGAGTGCTGTCGAAGGACAGGGTGACGTTGAAGAACTCTGCCGAGCTATAAACGGGGTCGGGGATGCCAACGTAGTACGTATACGGCAGCTCTTTGCCTGGTGGAGACCGCAGGAAGGTGCGTCAGGGCGAGCAGACGATCGAGCCACAGTGTGCACATAATATCCAGTGCAAGAGACGCACGCAGTCCATGCCAATGAGGGGAGAAAGCGCGGATAGCATCGAGCAAACGGGCAAACGAGCAAACGGGCAAACAAACAGCCGACAGACAATGACGAGCGCCGAGAAAATCATCGGAGGAAGCCATCGGAGGAAGCCATCAGAGGAAACCACCCAAGGGCAGGTTGACATGTGAAAGATCATGCGGGGTCTAGATAACACTGTGGTCTTCCCCGGCCGCGAAGGGGTGGCCGCCGGTGGCGGAATCGGGGACGCAGAACAAGCTGCGCCGTGAGGACCGGCATCACCGCAAGATCCCATCGCAGACGTCGTCCAAGCAACTTACTGTCTCGATTGGTACCGTGGAAGTACCGGTCCTCGGGCTTGCTCCACGGCACCGAGCGACGAACGTTCAGGATAAGCTCCTTGGTGAGGCTGGGCTCGAGACTCGTTTTCCACATGGCGCCAACAAGCCGGTAGCAGATTTCGGAGGAGTTGTCGGATTCGACGCCCTTGAAGCTGGGTGGCACAGCGGGATTGATGGGGAGGATGAACGGGAACGAGGACACGCCGGGCGGGACCTGCTTGACGTCCGGAACGAGGATGTGCTCGACTTTGTGTATGGGACGGCGATGGAACGAGCCGGTGGGCAGCTACGTGCGTGATGAGAGCCAGTCGGGAGGGAGGCGGGTTAGCGGCGGCGGGCGAAATTATCGTTGCCAAGGCAGCGCCAGTGGAGGAGCCAACGATACGTGGGCGAGTGACTGGTGCTGAAGGCTCGTTGGTGATGGAGTGAGGATGGCCCGCTTGAAGGGTCAACGACGGGGTGGTGTGTACATACCGCCTTTGAGGTTTTGTCGCCCTGGATCATGCCGGCAGCGGCGGCATTGAGATATCCCTGACCGACGGAGAGAGCAATAAGCAGCTTGGTGATGATGACGATCTTGGCCGTCGAGTTGTTGAGATGGACGACTCCAGAGATGTGGTCCGCATCGAGGGGAACGGCGATCGAGGGGTTGCCGTCCTTGGCAGTATCAAAGGCATCCGTGAGCTCGATCTGCATGGAGACCGAGCCTCCGGCGATAGACTTGAGGGCCTTGAACATCCTTTGGGAGGAAAGGAGAGGGGCGGATGAGGTCAAATCAGTGAAACCAATCCAGAGATATCATGGCAACGAATGGAAGGGGGGGCGAGGGATCTGGCAATGGCTCTGGGATTCAGGAGCCAGGGCGAGCCAGGGAAAGCCGTGGGGAGGGGGTGGAAAGATGGCCAGATCCGATGCCGCAGCAGAATCGCACGCCAGCGACATGCTGTATTGGACGCATGCCCTTCCAAATCCGCAATGCGCCCGAATGGATTTGACGGCGGCTTCGGGATTGCGGCGAGACTGCATGGCGATTGTCTGGCGTACCTGGATCAGACTGGCTGGCGCCCAAGAAGCCAGGGGAACTGGATATGAGATGGAGAGAGAGTGTGTGGAAGCGCTGGTGGCGGCCGAGAGAAGAGAGGCCGAGGCAGACGCTTGCGCTGGACAGCAGAGGGAGGGAGCGCGATGGCCCAGGCAAGCAACGACGACGGAGGGGTGGAGGATGCCTGTACCGGCCAAAAAGTCGGGGACGGCGGATGGGCAGCAAAAGAGGGCCGCTGGGCAAGGCGGCCAGCAAGGCAATGGGCAAGGCAATGGGCAAGGCCAATGGGCAAGGCCAATGGGCAAGGCAGTGGGCAAAGGCGACGGGATGGGCACGGGGTTCCCGCAGACTGGCCAGAGCGACGAGGGGCGAGCGAGCCAGGGCCTTATTTTCCCCCTTGCGCGGGTGCGTGGGACGCACAGCCGCGCGGCGCGCCGGCGTGCGGATGTGCGCGGCGGCGTGTCTGTGTGTGGAGTGCTGTTGTGTGTGTGGGGTGCTGGTGCTGTTGCTGTTGCTGTTGTGCGCGCCGCGTATCAGTGCGGGCCGTGTGTGCGTGTGTGGATGCTGGTCGCTGCTGAGCGGGACTGCGCTGGACTGTGCCGGACTGTACCGCTGGCCAGCAGCCACAACGACTGCCATCCGCATTGCCCTCATGCGATTCAACACTTGCCATTCAACACTTGCCATTCAACACTTGCCATTCAACACTTGCCATTCAACACTTGCAACTCGGCACTCGCGTCCCACGGGCCCTCGCATCTTCGCCGTTGCTGTGCCTGTGCGGCCGCCCCTCGCCACAGTCGCCCCCTCCCCTGCCGCCCCTTGTCGCCGGCGCCACACCGGCTCGCTCCTCTGCATCACGCACCGTCGTCCCTCGGCTGCCTCCTCGGCTGCCACCCCGGCTGCCTCCTCGGCACATCGCCCTGCTGCAAACAAACCGTGGCTCCTTTCGGCCGTGGCCCTTGCCGCCCAAGGCCTTGTTGCGCCTGCTCCCGCGGCTATGGTTCGGCCGCGCGACACAGGCCGCTGTCTGTGGGCGCACAAGCGCTGTGCGCCGCTGCTGACTGGTGCGGCCGGCCCCCACGCCGCCTCCCCCTCCCGCTCGCTGTCGCGTCGGGGTCGCCGGCACCCGAGGTCAGCATCCCGGTCTGCCCCGGCCTTTGTGGCCCCAGCCTTGTCCAGTCATGCCGGCTTGGCCATGTACCTGTGGGCTCGTCTCGGTCTCATGGACCAGTGGCGCGAGTGCCGTGTGGTTGCAGCCCGCACCGCACCGACCCAGTCCTGCACCATTTCTCACCACCCAGCGGCACCGATTGGTTCCTGTCCCTGCTCGTCACGGCAGCTGCCGTCCCCGTGGTCCTGCTTGCCACAAGGTGCTCTCGGCTCGCTCTCCCGGCTTGCATCTACAGGTCTCCGTACTCGCTGCTCAGCATGCCGATGTGTCCCATGTCCCCATCTCTGTCTGCCCAGCGCTCTGGCCGCCAGTGGCCTCGTGTCCCTCTCCGTCGAGCCGCCATGGCTCAGGGTCCGCCACAAACCTGCACCAAAGCCGCATCTTTGGTGTGAGCGCGGCCAAGTCCCCTCCCCAATGACAAAGCCTGCATCAGAGTCCTTTGGCAGCCAGAGTGATCCCTTGGGGGCTGCATCTCGTCGGCCACAGCACAAACCCGAGCTGCTGGCCCGGAACAGCATTCCACGCTTCGGACACCTCCCGCTCCTCGTCCAGCCAAACCAGAACAAGTGCGCCGTGATTGGGAAGCAGTTGGTGCAAAGGGCAGCTGTACGGCCGAATCAGACTCGAGCTTGGAATCTCGCCACATATCGCTTGCCTCTCGCCGTCCGCGCAGCTCGACCGACGGCAGCTGGGCTGAGGGCGGATCACTGGGCAGTGGCATTAGTGTGCTGTCCACATCTCGGTGTCTTTACTCCCCACCCCTGTCGCCGTCCCAGCAAGTCAAGAGCCATCCCCTGCTATCGCGTCCCTGAATGAGATGGATTCGGCAAAAGTCCCAGGTGCATCGACTCTCCTTGTGCTGTCGAGAGGACCGGTCGGCCTCTTGGCAACGGCCCTGTAGATCATCTGCGGGGTCTCTGCTGTCTCCGACCATCACTAATCGTCCGCGCCCGACTCTTTCAGACATCACCATCCAGTTTCAACGCGTCATTTGCTCATCGCCCGGCGCTGCAGTCGATGTGAGTCGATGCGCACCGCCACGTCTGCACATGCCTTTGCTCTCGATCGCCGCTTCTGCCAATAGTGCTGCTCAACAATCATATCCATCCCTTCCAGTCACCGCGAGCATTCCAGGCGAGCTGCAGCAAAGCCGCCAGCGGATACTGGCAGCTCGCCGACGACCGGGGAGCCTATCCCATCGATACCACCGACGGGCTGTCCATCGACTTTTTCATATCCATCTGCGGCGAGCAGTCTATCCTCAAGAATCTTGGATTTGCAAATGTGGCCGCGCTCGGTGAGTGTTGGGAGCTCGGCAGCCGCCAACGATCGGACAGCACAATACCCACAGAGCAACACTCGCGGAGCAGCAAGAGCACTCACCCGAACCCTTGTCCACCGGGCGTTCGTGGCAGACGAGATTCCCAGGATCCGGCGGGACCAAATCCGGGATATCGATCTTCAGGTATTATTTGGGCGGCCACCTTGTCCTCTCGGGAGAATCCCATGGCATTTGCGCAGATCGACACCAGCGACCATCGCCCAGGGCATCGAGGACCTCGACACAGTCGTCCTCTCGTATGCTGGCCCGTTGTTTCATGCAGTCACCACCACGCAGTCACCACCATGGTCCTCCCACTCACTCACCCACCCAACCAAACTTGTTTCTGCTCCCGAACGCAGGTGATCACGTCCATACCTTACCATCCGCCCAACAGCAGATACGACGTCAAGTGGACCTGGAGGTACACCAAGCCACTGTATATGACAATCGAAGGCGATTTCGCCATCACCAACTATGCCTGTGTATGTATTTCTGCATGCTCTCACTCGTTTCTGTCTGCTGGTCTTTGCGTAGCCGTCGGCAGCCACATCGAGTGCTTCGTTGACAACGGCTGGTTGGGCAACAAAGGCAGTGATGCCGAGACTCTGCAGCATTCTCACGACCTTCGCCCCGCCTCAGTTTATCCACAAGACGACACTGGAAACCCTTGCCATCTTTTTCTTCCTGACAAGCGGTAAGCATGGAGCACCACGACTGTGTGAGCCTGCACGACGAGCCAAGCGAATTTGACGAACTGGTGGCTTGAAATCGTCAGCCGATCCGTCGAGCGATTGAGTTGGCTGTTTTGAATGTGTGCCCCGTTCACTTCGGAGCTGTGATGCACTCGCTTGCATACTCACCCCTAATGTTGTCTATTCCGGATATCGCTGGCTGACTTTCGACTGGCCGGGTCCTCCATTCGCGGCCTCAGCGGGTGTCGAGCGGCTGCCGTCATCACCGACCCGCAGCATGCTGGCCGAGACCATCATCCAGAAATTCCTTCCAAAATCCAGCATCACAGCTGCCAGCAACGCAGGTGCATTCGGCACAGGAGTCGCCGCTTCCGTTGCTGCAACCGCAAGCAATTCCCTGACCGTCAATCCTGCTTCCGAGGCTGGAGCTGAGAGAAAGTCCGTCTCGGCCACCGGCGACCAGCTCCCGCCGGCCAATTCGACGCTGTGGTCATTCAGCAGCACCAATCCCAGTGGCAGCGAAAGAGGCAAATCGATGGATGCCGGCAACACCGTCGATCTCCTCAACAGCTATTGCGATGGACCGCTGCTGCGCTCAAGAATCTCGGCCCTTGAGAAGAAGACCTCGACTCTCAAGCAGGCCGTCAAGCGGGTACTCAAGCAGTCGGCTATCTACCTCGAGGCCTCGCGGCGTCAGGACGAAGAGTATCAAAGTCTCGTCAACGGCATCACACAGATCCCCTTTGGCAACCAAAGTATCAAGGACTATCTCGAGGCCTCCCTCGTGGTCATTCGAGAGGCCACAGACCACTTCCACAACCAGATCCAGAACCTGATTCTGGATCCGCTGAGCAAGCTCTATGCCAACGAGATCAAAAAGTCCGAGTCGCGCAAGAAGGACTTTGACCAAGAGAGCTCGGTAAGTGTCCATGGTACTTGGTCAGGCCCCAGCACAGCTGGCGGACGATTCGTCATCTGATCAGATATGCCGATTGCACCCCGTGGTCCCCAAATCCGTCCCCTGGACTGCCGTTTCGAACCCTCAGGAGTTTGACGAAATCGAGCGAAAGTACCTCGCGACCAAGACTGGGGACCGAACAAAGAAGAAATCCGAGCTCGACACCAAGTATCACATCCGTCGGAACCAATTTGATCTGAAACGGTATGCGGTGCTCCGAAATGCATGTTACTGTATCCGTACCTGCCTTTCCACCAAACGCCCCTCTAACTCTCGACACCGCCGGCTGCCCATGGGTTCTTTGGTAACTATCCTGGCCTTGCTCGCAGATTTGATTACTGCTCAAGCCTAAGCGAGTTGCACGGGCCTCACACAGAGACGGAGCTGGCCTTCATCTTCATCAACTTTGCAAAGAAACAGGTGAGCCCCACTCGCCGCTTCACTGTCGCAGCAGTGCTACAGCAGTGTCGACGGACTCGCTGAGCAATCTAGTCCTGATCGACTCGATCGCCAGCACTTGCTCTACCAGATCATACACACAAAACTCGACGACCAAAAGCAACTCTTGGATAAACTTACGGGCGAGGTGTCCGAGTCCACCAAGACTGTCCACCACCAGCGCAAAGAGCGAGAAGAGCTCCGCAAGCTCATCGAGAATCGCGGAGGCACCGCCGATGAAAGCGGTCCCACCGGCGGTAGCCATTCGAGCCCCAAGGAGGAGTCTAGAGGCAACCTGGTTCACTCATACAGTGTGCCAAAAGTCGCAACCCTCGTACAGGTCCTCCATCAAAGCTCGCAGCTGTCGAACGAATCGGACACGATGTCGAGGCGCAAGGAGGTGGGTGTACCTCTCGAACAGGCATTCTGATGGAACGGGCCCTAGAGACGGACGCCGACAGGGTCTCAGTTGGCTCTACGAGGCCGGATCGTGTGTGGATAGTGAAATCGATACCAGTGAATGCGACCGAGGCACTGTTCCGTCTAACAGACACGACTTGTACTGCACTGCCATCTCGTTCGACAGGGGTTTCTCTTTGCCACAACGGCAACATTGATGAACGTCCCCGGAGTCATTGGACCCGCTCAGTTTTCTTGGAAAAAGTTCTGGTGTGTCCTGTCGGGTGGACAGCTTCAGGGTAAGCATCGACCCAGAGTACTCTGACAGAGTTCACCTGCAGGTGCCGGAGGCTGCGTCTTGGGCATGTGCGTGGGATCGTCCCGCTTCGTAACAACTGCGTCACCCCGCGGATGTTCATAGCGGCTTGTCGTATTTGCAAGGGCAGAGGCTGCCAATGGCTGATTCGACCTCGTGCCTTCTCGCAGAGTACACCAACTGGACCAAGCAGCTGGAGCCTTCGTACTCGGTTCATCTGCGCCTGTGCACTGTCCGAGAGGCTCGAAAAGTCGATCGGCGGTTCTGTTTCGAGCTCATCGGCCCACACATTGGTCGGCGGATCTACCAAGCGACCGACGCCGAGGAGCTCAAGTCGTGGATCCAAACGATCCAGCGATCCATCGAGTCGCTCCTGGCAGGCACAGGCTCGCTGCTGGATCTGACGACGACAATCCACGAAAGCAACGGCTCCAACGGCAAATCCGCTGGCAGTGAACTGCAGATGGCAGTCCTGAATGTCCTCCGGGATGCTGACCCACAAAACCACGTCTGTGCGGACTGCGGCGCACGAGGCCCGGATTGGGCCAGCATCAACCTGGGCTGTTTAATCTGCATCGGTGAGGAGCTTTGACACAGCGCTTGCAGCGAAAAAGAGCATCCAGCAGCCTCCACCGCTCATTCGCCGAGCTAACTATGGATCTGCTGGATCTTCCGTCACCACCAATCCCATCGGCATGACTACCAGAATGCTCAGGCACCCATCGCAGCCTCGGAACACATATATCCAAAGTCAGTCAGAATCGCACATAGAGCTGGTCTGAAAGCGAGCGATACCAGATCTGCCAGACAGGCCTGAGCTGAAGACCGCGCTTACTACCAGATCAGCCTCGTGTGATCGATCCATGGGGATCAACGATACATTGGGTATCCTGCTGGCACAACGGGACGTCTTGTTGATACATACTTTGCCTCCCCGCCCCACCAGGTCCGGTCCTTGACTTTGGATACCGCCAGCTGGACACCAGAACTCATCTACATGATGTGCGCGATCGGAAACACTCTGACCAACGAGATATGGGAGGGAGCGCCAAGCGCCGTCGAGCAAAAGCCAAAGCCAAGTGACCGGAGAGAAGCCAAGGCTGCATACATACAGGACAAGGTATAAGCAAATCACTGCCCAGGCGCGAGGCCATCACTCCAGAGTCTGTTATACATTAGCAACCAGGCGTTGTGTGTTCCATCAGTGGGTATTGCGGGGAGGGGGAGGAGACTGGAGTGCCTTGGCCCGCAGCTCGACACAACCAGAGAGCTTGATGCCGTCCCAACCAGCCGCTTACTGAATGACGCACACATGCATGCAGTACGTGGCCCGCAAGTTCATCAAGCCGTACCAACCGATTGCCCTTGCCGATCCGCCGCTCCCCTTGTCCAGCGACGACATGCTGGTCGAAGCCATACGCGAGGGAAACCTGACGACGGCCATGTGGGCGATGGCGCTGGGCGCCGACCTGAACAAGCCATGGAACGGGCTGCCGCTGCTGCACATGGCATTGGGCTATCCCCTGATACCGAGTGCCAAGTCCTCCGAGTCGACGACCGCGATCCCGTCGCATCTGACCGAGTCGCCCTCAGTACCCTCGGTGCCCTCCACACTCAGTCTGGGGCCGATGTCGTCCACCAGCCCCTTGGGGCCGCCTGGGCCACAGCCGCCGCCGCTTCTCCAGAACGCAGGCACATCCCTGCAGTTGCCGCCAACGGCATCGATGGTACCGTCGGATGCAGTCCTGAGCAACCCGTCAAATCTGTCATGCAGATTCTCGATCATCATTGACCAGCACCCGCTCGCACAAAGCACCCAGCGGTTTATCATGGCTGAGTTTCTGATCCAGAACGGTGCCAGCGTCAATGCCTGCGACGACTTGACTGTCATTGCGCGCGTGCGGCTCAACGAGTATGCCAACCTGCCAAACGTCTCGCACCTGGGGCTGCTCCACTACGCTTGTCTCTACCACGACTACGAGTGCCTGAGCTACTTGCTTTCCAAGGGAGCAGAGCCAAAGATCCAGGTGGGTGACGGACCACTGCCGGACCACTGCCGGACCAGCGATTGCTGCGACTCACGAGCCCGATGGAGCGAGGAGGTGGATCGAGCGGATGCCCTCATTTCGGCAGCGCGCTCTGAGATACCAACAGCGCTTGCTCGCTACCCTTTCCTTCGTCCTGGCCATGCCATTCTTCCACGCTTCTACCTTTGTTCGCTTCGTCCTTACATCCGCTGTCTCGGTCCAGGATAACTGCTCCCTGATTCCGGCCTTCTACCTATCCCAACAAACCAGCGCTTACCCACCATCACCACTCGAGCTGGGTGTGTCGCTGCCGGCGCGGTTTGCGTGTATCTGCGAAGAACGAATCTGGAAAGAGAACAGCAACCAGTCGCACGGCAGTTTGGCGGCCTCGAAGTGACGATGCTGAACAGCGATCGGGAAACGGGCGAGGAAAGGCTTGAGGCCCGAGACTGGAGCGAGAAGCATAGCAACCTGAATCGCACATGTAAACGTCACCACCCATCTTCACTGCACCAGCCATGTATTTCGCCAATACA